>NW_010121014.1:0-12871 GCF_000699245.1 Pterocles gutturalis
CAGTCATGAGAGCCATCCCACCACGTCTCCGTCATGCCATTGACGTCATAGCCCTGTATGCACGAACACGGCTGTAACTTTTCTTGCTTGTTCCCCATGCTCCATGCGTTAGTGTACAGGCATTTAAGTTGGGCCCCCAGTGTGGCTGGGTTACCCGTTGGGGGTTCCCTTTCCTGCCCTTCCGTCCTTCCTGGCCTGTGATCCTACTCCAGGCCCAGGGCATCCATTACTGTCATTGGCCTCAAAGTGGGATGGATTTAGGATCCCCTCCCCAGGCAACTCTAGTTTAAAGCCCCGGGGGACTAAGTTCGAAAGCTTGTTGCCAAATACGCTGTTGTTGCTTGTTGCTCAAACACATTAAACAACACCAGTCACAATCACAACCCCTGCAGAACACCACTTGTCACTGGTCTCCACTTAGACATTGAGCCATTGACCACAACTCGTTGAGTGCCACCGTCCACCGAGTGGTCCTTCTGTCAAATCCACGTCTCTCCAATTTAGAGACAAGGATGTCACACAGGACCATGTCAAAGGCTTCGCACAAGTCCAGGCAGATGATGTCAGTTGTTCTTCCCTTATCCACCAACGCGGTAACCCCGATGTAGACGGCCACCAAATTCATCAGGCGCGATTTGCCCTTAGTGAAGCCATGTTGGCTGTCACCAATCACCTCCTGATTTTCCACGTGCCTTGGCATAGGTTCCAGGAGGATCTGCTCCATGATCTTGCCAGGCACAGAGGGATATAGCAACAGGAGACCAATTTTTCTTGACAAATAATTAAATTGGCTTGAGTTATCACTGAGAAAGCTGTTCCAGGTACCATTAGCAGCAGGATGCTGTTGTGGTTTTAAAAGCTACCACACAGCCTTTTACTAAAAACCTTGTGGGCTGAGGCAAAGACAGGGAGCGTTCACTCACTATTTATGGTCATGGGCAAGAAACCAACAGGACTTGAGAGAACACAAACAATTTAATTTGTTAACAATATTTACAATCAAAACCAGAGCAAGATAATGAGAAAGATGGGGTCACAGTTCTCTATAGTAACTGCTCTGGTGTGGGTTTCTTCAACAAAAAAAATTCACGGCCTCCTTTGGGCACAGCTACTTCTTTGAATGTGGGGTCCTCCACAGCTGCATCTCCATCAGCTGCAGGCGAGCTCTGCTCTACATGGGCTCCCGCTCATCTCTCTGCTGCAGATTCTTTTTCTGGCTCCTGAAAAACTCCCAGCTCTCAAGCGGGCCATGGTGGAGGCTTGGGCTGCAGTGGGTTGGGTTACAGAAGAAGCCAGGTTGGCAGCTGGATGGATGGACATGCTGGTTGGACCAGTCTGGTCCCTGCCTGGGGCCATGCCACCCCATCCCTGTGCTGTGCCCCCTCTTAAATATGTCATTTACAGAGGCGCTGAATGGCTTGGCCTTGGCCAGGGGCGGGTCCAGCCTGGAGCTGGGGAAGCTTCCAGCAGCTTCTCACTGGAGCCATCTTGGTAGTACTCCTTCCTCCCCGTGCCCCTGCCCCAGCTACTAAAACCTTGGAGCTGGGATAGGCGGGGGAGGAACTCTTAGCAGCTACTTACAGGAGCCACCACTGTAGCCCATCCCTTGCTGCCAGAACAGACCCACCATACAAAACCACAGCAGTTGCTTACAACTTGACCAGTCAGAGCTCTTTCAGAAGAAAAGGAATGTAGATATAAAAATCAGGGGGAAAAACCAAACAATAGCATGAACATGGAAATGATAAGTAAAAACCATCCCAACTTTCCAGCAGCTCCCCTTGAATCAGTCTTCGTAGTAGGTTTTCTTCCTCATCTGTTGATGAGACTGTTCCTTTGATATTGTTTGACTGCACCGAGTCACAATTTTGCATTCTCCTTGTTGTTTGGCAGCACAGCTAAGTAGTCATTCAGGTTTAAGTGGTGGCATGCCACTGCCTTCGTCATCTCTGTGCTGACCCTTTAAGCCTTTCCAGCTTGTCTTCTGTCTCTTTGTGCCAGTTGTTTCTGTCATCAGTTTTGTCATGTTACTTCTCTGTTTCTGCATCTTTGTTTTTTGTTCTGGTGGTTGTTTCCTTATCCTGCAAACCCTGTTTTATCATCACTCTGAGTTCCTCTGCCCTCATCATGGGCTCTTATATACTGTGTTCCTCTGGCTGGCTGGTTTTAAGAATGTTGCTCTATTGCTTGAGGGGTACTAAGTGAAAGGTGAACACACAGGAAGGGAGAGCTCACATCAGGTTGCTTCAGTGACTGTTGATGTTAAAGTTGCTTATAACTTTTAGGCACTTGTAGCTTTGATCTCTTCAGAGGGTTAGCCAGATCCAAGAATGAGGGAATGGGGCTAAGGAGGTCGACATTTGTAGAAGAGAGCATGTGGGTGGCTGTAAGAAAACCTTGTGGTATTATGTAACTAACTTGTTTCCCTGGCCCAGGACAAGTGTTGAAAAAGTTTACGGGCAGTATAGAGTATGTTCGTTGTCAATTTAAAAGTAGAGCATCAGACCAAAAAGTGTGCCCCCGTGCGCCATTCTCACAGGTGCCCTTCAGCATCCTGTTCTGGAGTCTGGAGGTCAAAGGCAAGTGATAGGGCTGCAGTCGTCCATCAGCTAGTTTGCAGTAAGGCTTTGGGAGCAAGTCCTTTGAATTTCTGAATGAGCTGATCTTTGAGGTCTCCAACCTTAAAGATTCTGTGAAAGGTAGGCAAACCTTTACTGCACAGTGTAATGGCTTTGACTAAGCAAATACAGTTCAGATAATGCCCAGAAGTATAGCAGCAACATCAGTAATCGCCTGACTTGCAAATATTTTTTTTCCAGCCAGCAGGATGGAGTAACAGCAAGATGCTTGAAACAGTGGTCCCTGAATAGCCTATCAAATCTGATTAGTCACAAGACACTGTTTTAATTAAACCCTGTTTGGATAGGAGGTGACGAAATGGGGTTGGCAGCCTGTTCTAGTGTTACTGTGTGCAGTGCTTAACAATTCTGTTTGCTGACAGTGCCTTCTGCAGTAATGGTATCCTAGTAAGTGCATGCTCACAGCACATCAGGAAGAGCTAGTGTGCTATAAACTCGAATGCTACCTGAATCTAAAGTGGGACTGTCTCTGGAAATGGCCCATTTCATTATTAGCTTGCTATTGGTGTGCCTTAGGTAGTTCTGTAGTTAGAAGTGTTGCGTATGGCAAAGGAATCATTCTTCCAACTGCACCTTGAAGTTAGGTGCCTGGTCTGCACTAGGATTTTACTACAGGATTGCCAACAAAAGCACAATACTTATTGTTTATGCGGATATTTTGACACTGAGAACACATCCAAGGCTTTGTGCAGATTGATACATTACTGCAAAACTCCCTGGTTGCTGGGTGTGCACACCATTGATTCTGTGCAGTTCTACTAACACCCCTGGAGCAAATTGTTAGTGTCACAGTAACTTAGCGATCAGTTGCCTAAGATCAGTGTGTGAGGTGGTAAACTTAGTGTATTCTTGCAATGGCCTGCTGGAGAGAAGATATAAATTATCATTCTAAAAATGATCTCTTTGAATTTTCTTTTCAATGTCCTTTGTGCCAGTATAGTCTGGAGTAAGCTGCTGCTGGTGAATGAGTTAGACAGCATAAACTGTATTACCTGTAGATGACTGGTGCTGCATCGAGAAAGCTTCCTTGTCAGTTGAGTTGTCAAAGTGAGGAGGTTACTTCCTCTCATCAGAAGTTTTAAAATCATATAGAAAAGGAGCGCTTGCTTTTCTGTCAGAGATAGTAACTAGAAGAAACAAGAACTCAGAAATTAAAGGAAGTGTATAGAGGCCTTGTCCGTATTTCAGCTCTGCTGGAATAGTGTGGACAATGGGCAGTCATAGTACATGTTTGCAGGCAGTGCGTCACAGTTGCTGGTGACATACAGAGGACCGGTGAGGTATGTAAAGGCTCTATGATTTCACATGTGGCCTCACTTTTTCAATGATAACAAGTTGATGACTTAATTGCTGCTTTCCTGCAGAGGAACTAGCAATGTAGCAGTTGTCTGACAGCGTGATCCAGGTCTGCAAGGTGCAACCTGTTTCATGTGCTGTAGTCTGCAGACTGGTTTCCTCCTCTGCAGCACTGAGACCAGTAAAGCCCCTTCAGCTCTAGTAGTTGACATGCAACTGTATCAGGTGGTCTTGTGGCTTTGCCCTCGACAGCCTTCCTGAGGTGGCAGGCTTGGCACTGTTTCACCTCCTTTTTCTGTCTTTGAAGCCTCAATTTTTTGTTCCCCTCTGAGAAGCAGTTGCCAGCTAGTGCCAAAACCACTTCTCTGGCTTAGTAGACTAGTGTTGGATGTAATGCCAATATTGAGAGAGTTGGTGAGATGTACTGAGAAGAACCTGACAAACATCGAGCAGAATGATGCACAGCTTTTATGTACAAGGTACACCTGGAGTTGACCAGCATGACTCACATCCCCATAGCCTAAAGTCTGCTTGCTATGTTGCATGAAGCCTGATTGCACCCAGGTAATCTTCATACAGCTTTGGCTTTAGCTGTGTGTTGAGTTCCTGTTAGCCAGTAGGTTCGGTTCACCTCTTGATTTCAACATAATGTTGAAAGGGGCCTTTGCGTAGCGAAAGGTGCCTTCCTAAAGTATTTGAAACTGGCTCTTCCTGACCCAGATGTGTCAGCAGCTGCCAGAAAGAATAGCTAAGCTGTCTGTGTAATCATCACTTTATGGCACCCTTCCTTTAAGTTAACATTTGCAATTGGAAGCTGCAATGGAAACAGTAGGGCTAAGAGTTAGTCCTCAGTTGAGGAACAATGGCTGTGAATGTTAGATCTGTTCCAAGTTGTGCTTTGACCACTGTCCGCTGCTGGTGAGGGCGTACCAGATAACTCCATGTTTTCAAAGAATGGCTATTGGGTGTTTTGCTCTATGAGCTGGAGGACTTCAGAAACAAAGGGCAGCTCTGATTCTTTGTCACGCGTAATGTCAAAGGAAGACTTACAAATTCGGTTACTTGAAGAATTGTACAGTGGCGTCTCAAGATAGATCTTATGATGTACTTCTGATCTAGTGAAAGAAAGTGGTGTTATTGAACTCACCATAAGCATCCTGGAGCAAGGTTTTAGCTGACAACTGTTTAGACAGATAATTCTATCTTAAGCAGCTCTTTTCTCAGGACAAGCCTGCTCTGTGTTAAAAGCTGGCTAGGCACTTCTTTTTAACATATTGGCCATGTAAGATTTGCATCCACATTTTAAAAGTTGTTAGTAAAATTCTGTTGGCAGTGGATGAGGTTGTTAGCATTGTTTTCTTGAGTGTATCTGAAAATGTCCTCCTAATGGTACCACTTACTGTATACCTGTATTGTTGTTATCTGTGCATTACCCAGTGTGTCTAGGCAAGTGGCATGCTGGCTAACTGACTGTGTACTCAATATGATAGTATTCCTTTTCAGAGCAACAGGGATTAAACTGCAGAGGATCAGTGTGGTATTTCCAGTAGGAAGGGCTATTCGTAATGCCAGGGGAGGCAGGGTGTGCTCCATGAAGCTGGGACAGAGTGGCCTCTGAGCACTGCGATCTGGATCTCTCTGCCTTCCTGATCAACCTGGCTGCTTCTTGGCTGTTCTTTTGTGTTTTGTTTTTTTTTTTTTCTTTTTCTCTTCTTCATTGTGCCATTTAGATTGTCAGACCCTGGGCTGAGTTACTTGTCTGCTCAGTCTGTTCTCAAGGCTATAACATGTTTGCTTATCTGTCTTGGGAATGGGATAAACAACAGCAAGTGTCTGCGACATGTCCCATAATCTAGATATAAGACTCTGTAGAACTGCATAGACTTAATGCTGTGTTACATGTATAAAGTTGTTAAAGCTGTTTTAAAATGTTTTTCAGGTTCTAAATGGCTTCTGAGAAGTTGGGATCCGGCTCTGATGGTAAGTGTAGTTTGGCATCCCTGTCTTTTCAACAGGATGAATCCTACTGTAGCTGCTGAGTAATGTCCCAGCCTGGGCAGCCCATAGAGATTCATCTGTTTAGCCTCTGAGTAGTTTTTTGTTAGGGATGAAGTGCCTTGGCTTCCTTATTGCATAGTTGCTTGGTGATGCTGTGCCTGTTTTCTGGTTAAACTGAAATTCAGCCTGTGACTATTCCCTACTCCACAGCAGAATAATACCTTCCTCCTCCCCCACTTTGCCCTTCAAAATCAAAGCTGAACTGCAGTTGTGATACAGATCTGACATTTGCTGAAGTGGACACTAGATCTATGTCTCCTTTCTACGGAAGTCACACGAGAAGTTGGATTGAAAGTGAAATGTTTAGTATATCATGGAGCTATGCTTGTTTTTTGCTCAGCAGTGGTTTTTTTTTTTCCCTAAATTGGACTAGCCTGATTCAGCAGGCAAATGAAGAAGAGAGTATCTTCTACATTTGAGATGCATAGGGTCACGCGATAATTAGTGTCATAAAAATTATTTGCCTGGATATGTGCTTATCTTTTAGAAGATGGGTGTAATTTGAGGGGTTTAATATTTCTGTGGAACATTAAAGATAAGTTTATTGTACGTGATGTAGCTTCTTCAAATCAGTAATTGTTCAAGGCAGTACTAGGAGGTTCATGTGATATTTCTAACATGATTTTTCATGCTATATAAACTCCTGCTTTTAGCAACTCAGCCTTCATCTTCCTGGATAATCTTTCAGATAAGAGGCTCCTGGGGAATTCAGTTCTTCTTTGAGCTTTTTATTCAGTCTTGCAAGTGTAAAGTTGAAGTACAGAATGAGAAATGCCTCACTTAAATACCTGGTTAAGGATTAATAAAAACGGCCTATCAGAACTTAATTTTTGGTGCTCTCCTTTGCTGTGACCCAGTGATCCTTCTGTGAGACAACTTCTTTATTAGATAGCTGCGAACTGAACTACTTGTCTTTTGAGTCTGTTTTTCTTTCTCTTTTCTGCTTCCTAAACCAGACTAGCAAAGACACTGGTCAGAGCTGGAATCCAGCCTGTCTTAAATATTTCTTAAAACAGTATGGTGTGGTGGAACATGCTTCTGGCTTCAAAATAACAAAATCAAAACAAATGGTGCTCTAAGCTGGCTGGTTAATTTGTCTACCCTTTTGTGTACTCTCTGCTCCTAATCACACCGGCCATACTGTCACAGTACTGTTTCTGAGGAGTAGTGGAGCAACTTCCTTGGCTTGTTACGTCTTTAAGAAATCAGCAGGGCAGTTGTTTCAGTCTTCTCCAGGGTTGTTAAGAATTAATCCCACTAAGTGAATTTTGGCTTACTGTAAAGCATCTAGCACAACAGCTGCCTTCAGCTCAGTGTCTCTGGCAGGCTGGTTGATAATATTGGTCAACATAGTTGGTGCATCTCTTGGTGCATCTCTTGTAGTTATTGTTGAGATGCTCATCAGAGGTTAGAGGACTGTTGTTGAATCACAGAATGGTAGAGGTTGGAAGGGACCTTTGGAGATAATCATGTCCAAACCCCTTGGTCAAGCACAGCCACCTAGAGTAGGTTGCTCAGGGCCATATTCAGATGGAGAAAAGGATGGGAACATAAGGTATGGGTGGAGAGAAAGAAACCCTTTTCCTGCCTTGGAGGGTATTCTTAGCATACGTCTGTAAATATGCCTAAGCATGTAACTTCAAATGGTCTCCTGTAATTTGAATAATTGGAAGTTCAAGCTTAAGTTTTAATAATTAGTGGCATCTAGAAATGCAGCTCTCATCTGTTGCACAAAAAGCATGGGTTATGCCAAGTGCAGTACATTAATATTGCTGTTGTATTGTCACTGTCACTATACAACTTGAAAGCTTTTGACTCAAATTTCTGAAAATTGTGTAAGGATGGTTTGTGTGACCACAAAAACTAAGTTCCGCTTTGTTTCAAAACTGTTCCCCATTCATAACTGGTAACTGGTTTTATCTGAAATGTTTCCATTTTGCTACCAAGCTGGAGGACACTTCTATGAATGGACCAGTGATGGCTGTGTTACACTAAAGCAGAGAGAAATCTTACTCTTGTAGTAGTTCCTTCAGCCAGGAATATCATGTAGTGCACAGCATCAGAGATCAGATTGACAGGTACAGTTTTGCCAGGGCTATTCTCAGAAATTCCTCAATGTACTTAATTGCTAAAAGGATGAAGTGGCTAACAGACATATTAAATAACAGTTCAAAAAAACCTTTAACTGCTTCACTTGAATATGTGACTATTGAAACAGTGGCTTGCATAATACTTTCTGTATGTAGGTTTTGCTTATTGCTTTATAATTTGACATTT
Source organism: Pterocles gutturalis (assembly GCF_000699245.1). NCBI lineage: Eukaryota > Metazoa > Chordata > Aves > Pterocliformes > Pteroclidae > Pterocles > Pterocles gutturalis. The sequence goes on from NW_010121014.1 coordinate 8,271, forward strand.
AAAGCAATTTGTACCCTTACCTATCAGTGTGTTCAGGCAGAAGGTTCATCTGTTTACAACCAGAAAGCCAAGAACCCTTTTCTTGATCAGGTTTTAACTTCGCTAGACTGGTATTGTTTTGGGCTGGAACAAAGTGAATACTGTGTGCATCAGTGTTTTGCCTCAGAAAGACCTTCTATTACCAAGTGTCCTAAAACAGTTGGTGTGTTTCTTAGCCTGTGGTTGCAGGTTTTACACCCGAGTTATATTCAAGATGAGGCTGTAGCAGTGGTCATTATTAAAAAATCAGCATACTGAGAAGGAACTGGAAGGTTTTTATTCCTTAGTCTAGCTGCTGAGGTTAAACTGGCAGCTGTCGATGCAGCCCATCTAGTCTAGGTGTGTTCAGGCTTTTTTTTTACTGTACCAAAAACAAAGAGTGTTGCTATGCAAATACCACAGTGTGTGCTTGTACTGCGGCTAGGATCTATTTCAGGCAAAGGTGGCACCTGTGCAAGGGGAGGTGTCTGTCACTTAACTGTGTCAGTAGGTCCAGTAAGACAACTATTTGCACACTGAACAATTTGGTCTATGAGACCGGTGCAGGGAGGTAATCCTGCTTCGCTTGGATCATCCTGCTTAGAGCAAGACTCATGCCAGTGGGACTAAGCAGGGCATAGTAGCAACAGTCACACCGGCCTCTCAGCAGTCACGAGATGGTTGTCCCTGATCTGGCCACCAGATGGTTGTCCCTGATCTGGCCATGATTTACCACTCTGAGCGCAAAGGCTGCTACAGTTGCTATTTCTGCATAAGCAAACACTTTGGCATATCCAGGTTCTCAATTGACAGCTCAAATATGATTTGGATACTGTGTTGCAAATAGTGGTATTGGTGGCCAGCAAGGTACCATCTGGATGCTGTGCTATGTAATGCTTGAATGTGTGCTTTTCAGTAAGGATCAGTGCAATTACTATTGTATTCTGTCTGGAGCATTTTTTCATCCTGGTGGTGAAGGTGAGATGTAGGTTATTCAGCCTGATGGTTTCAAAGCTGGAGGAAATACCACCTGTGTCCTAACAGGACTCTGGGAGCACCCAGTGTGGTGCATAGTATGAGAGCTCAAGTGATGACAACGCATGAACATTTAACTCCAAATTAACAGAAGTTCGTGTTTTTGAAAGCTGCTCCTCCTTTTGGAGCCTGTGGCTGCCTTGTTGTAGATTGAGTCAACAGTGAAGGAACACAAAGAGTACTTAAATTGTCATCTGAGTATGAAAATAGGTCAGATAAAAATGGCAACTCACAGCTCACTGAGCAAGTGTCTCTGGACACCATCTCAGATGTTGCCACTGATGTCTTTTTGGATTTGCAATATTCAAAGCAAAGTTACAAATGAGTGCTAGAGGAACACTTCAGATTGTTGTATACAGCCAGAAACCTTGCCTGTAATTCCACAAGCTTAGACCAGTGATCCAAGAGACACCTTTCAGTTAATTAAGAAACAGAGTGCAATTTGTATGGTGAGTTTTTCACAGCAGCTCAAGTGAAACAAACCTGTAGTCTGGCATCTTGGAGGTGTTGGAGCTCTAAGTGATTCTGCCTCGTGAGTTTGCAGGATGCCTGAAGAAAGAGTTTTGTCCTAAGACACTTTTTAAGTACCACACGTAACTGATAGATATAAAGGACAAATGGAGGACCATGAAATAAGTCTAAGGCCTCTCATTGGAGTGATCACAAATCAGACAGCTGATTAAGTTAGATTGCCTTCTTTCAAAAATCAGAATTGCTATGCTGAATAGTCTTGAGCTATTTCACTGTTTTGGTGAGTAAAGCAGAGTGTCTAGACTTTGTGACCCTTTGCCCTTGTGACCACTTCTGTCCAAATGTTATTTCCTACCTGCATGCCAAAACATGGATTTTAGTTTGTCTTATCTACTCTAAAGCTGGGTCATTTTAAAGCCTTTTTTGAATACGACAGAAAGTGATGGATCTTTTTATAGAGACATAACAGAATACAGTGTTCAGGAGAGCTTCAGCTTCCAGTTGTGTAGGCATGGTCTTGTCACAAGGGAAGTTAAGATGTTGAGTATATTGAAAATCTGTTCCAATTGTTGGATTGTTATGTTGTGGGTTTTTCTACTAAATAGTTATGGGCTAGAACATTTAAAACAAACAAACAAACAAAAAAAACCAGAAGAAGCAACACACAAACACCAAAACCAAAACTGAGGCAATGAAGTCCAAACAGATTCAAAATGTTTCTGATCAGACAACTTCCTTTGTATTGAGTCACCTGGTGTAGTTGGGGCTGTAGAGATAAAATAGCTCCCAAATTCAGAAATGTGAGTCTGACTTTAATGCTCTAAACTTGTAAGGTTTAGGGGGTTTTTTTTTAATACAATTTTTGCTTTTGATTTTAGGGGCTTCCAGTTATCTTGATGATGTCCGATTTAAGATAGGAGACAAATTCAGAATCCCAGCGAAGGTTGGATTACCCATCGGTTTCTGCCTTCGTGATTCTTCTCAACTTGTTAGAGAAACCCAGGTAAGTAATGTGTTTTACCTTTCCGCTCTCTTCCCCCTTGCCCATGGCCCCCAGTATGTGGTGTAAATTTTAAGTAGTCACAGTTTGCACACATGTTCAAATGTTGGTTTTGTGGGTCCTTTAGTCTCATTTCATATGCCAGGTAGTAGTTGCAGAAGAGCTGTTAGAATGTAGAGAAAGATAAAAGTTTTTATAGGCCATGCAAAAAGCTTCTACTTTTTATCACTTTAAAAACTCTTAATAGAGTTTATTTTAGTGCATCCACTTCAAAAAAGCACAGTGATTTTGTGTAATATTTATGAGTCTAAACGTTACCCTGACTAAATTCCAGCAGCATTTTTAAGGGGAAAAATGGTAAGAGCTGATACACTCATGCTAGGGCACACTTGCGGAATCTTGTTTCAGGGTAACAAATGTTTCTATGACTGTATTTTAGGGGTTCTCACAATAGTGGGATGAAGAAATAAATTTCCAGTTCCTGTTTTCTGTGCAGTTCTGAGTGGGAATTCTTTTCCAGCTTACAGGGCAAACAGGTTACAGCTTGATACGGATGGCTTCCAGGTCTTTGAGAAGCATGCCTCTGTTACCATAAACTCTTGGTAGCATAAAATTAATTGCTTTAGCAAAACTGTTGAAAATCTAATCTCCAAATGCAGGTTGTGATACAGGAAATCTAGCTCAACTGTGCTTTCTCACTTGGATCCATGATTTTTCTTGGTCAATCCAAACTGAGTTCAGCTATGAGAGTTTGCTGTAGATGGTTCTGCTTTTTTTTAGTGCCTTTTTTTTTCCTGCCATGCAGCTTATCCACTAGAGAGCTGAATATTTGAATTAACCCACATAATGGTTTTTTTGTTATAGCCCTTAAATGATTACCTGGTTATCCTAATACATATATTTCCACCTACTCAAGCTGGTGTGGGAGAGCTAAAGGAGAATCTAATGTCCTATTACTGGCTTCATTGTGCTGAGTCTCTATTTTCCTGCCAAGCTGAGGCTCACATCTAATATGCCTGATTGGACGGCAACGCCTTGCGTAAATAAAATACAACCATGTCAGCTGTGCATCTTGCAGTTTGCCTTTTTCACAGCTCTAGTGAGAGCTGTTAAGAAAGTGCAGGGAAGCAAAATTGACTAGAGGCATATATTTATATGAAAAATACCTCCAATTTTTTAATATAAAAACTCATATGTCTTGGGTTGCTTTTGGCTGTATTTATGACCACCCCCCCCACACACACATGCACCTCCCCCGCACTATGATAGTTCTCTGATAAATTATGTGAGTTGAGTTGACAGGTCTTCAGGATCCCTCTGGAGCCCGCTACAGGATGGGATGTGTTGCAACACATAGCGAGTCCTAGAAGGGCCTAGTAGAGGCCTAGCAAGCCTTGCTGGTTTGTTACTGTTTAGATCTAGGAATTTGCATGACCTTGCAGTCTCATGGCAAGAGCACTGCTGCTTGGTTATGTGCCATTATCCAGGCAAGGATATCTTACGACTTCTTTTCTTGACTACACTCTGGACTTAGTTTGTAGGCTGTGTTCTCTGAACATATTATGGTTATTTCAAGAGCATTTGAGGCAGTTCATTGTTCATAAAATATTAAAGCTTTAAGTAGATGTAGTCTGTTCAGAATTTTGTCCTCTCAACCAAGCCACTACAGTGTCCAGTAAACTGGTAGTGAGTAGCTTACAAATACCTTCCTGTGCTAACCTGGCCCTTGAGGAGCTTATGTTAAATGATAAAATCTTGTGGGATCCTATCATGCCAGTAACTGCAGCAAAATTTGCTACTGCAGGTAGTTGTTGTCACTGGTATAGCCAGTATGTCCTCTTTGGCTGGTGAGCCATTTGCAGTGGGGTAGGAATACCAATACCTCTTAAACCAGTGGGTGTAAAATTCATCAAGTCTCTTAGGAATCTTTTAGGGGGAACTGAGTAATACCATATTGGTCTTCAGATGTGAAAATACACAGCCGTAGTGTGATGGGTTTACCCTTGGCTGGAAGCCAACCCCACACAACCTTCGCTCCTTCCCCCCATCTGGGAGGATAGGGGGGAGAATTAAAGGG
>NW_010121015.1:0-16278 GCF_000699245.1 Pterocles gutturalis
TTGAGATAACGATGGATTTTTAATAATACAACATAGGACAAAAAAAGGAAAGGATAATATAATAATAAGATACAGAATACAATGAAAACACTGATAGAAAGAAATCCTCACCACCAAGAGCTTCACAAAAGAGACCCCTCTCCCGGCTAGCTCCCCCTTATATCCCGGGCATGACTGTCAGCATGGTATCGAATATCTCTTTGGCTATGCCCACCTCCCAGCTTCTGTGAAGAGTTAACCCTATCAAAGCTGGACCCAGGACACCCAGTTATACCATTTTGAAACCAGGGCCAGCAATATATGCCCAGAGCATAGAGAAGAATCACAGGTCAGCAGGTAAGAACCTGAAGGGCAACACGAAGGAATTGCAGCCAGTAACTGAGCCTCATCAGGGGCCCAACTTCACTGCCTCTTGCAAACTAAGGTAGCATGGGGAACAAACAAGAGGAGTTACGAGATGTCCACATGCCTGCAGGGCTATGATGTTATTGGCATCACAGAGACATGGTGGGATGGCCTCTACAACTGGAGTGTTGGAATGGAAGGATACAGGCTCTTTAGGAAGGACGGGCACGGGAGATGAGGAGCTCCACCTGGGGATGGATGAAGAGCTGACTGAGAACTTACGGGTCAGGATTAAAGGAAGGGCAGGGACAGGGGACATTATATTGTGGGTCTGCTATAGGCCACCTGACGATGAAGACCAATGAATGAAGCCCTCTATAGACAAACAGGAGCAATGTCAACCTCACAAGCCCTTGGTCCTCATGGGGGACTTTAATCATTACAATATCTGTTGGAGGGACTACACACCACAGTGTAAACAACCCAGGAGGTTTCTGCAGCGTGTTGATGATAACTTCCTTCTCCAAGTGATAGAGGAGCCAATGAGGAGAGGTGCTCTGCTGCACCTTGTTCTCACCAAGAAGGAGGGCCTGGTGGGGAATGCGAAACTCAAGGGAAACCTTGGCTGTAGTGACCACGAAATGCTGGAGTTCAAGATCCTTATGGCAGCAAGGAGGGTGCAGAGCAAACTGACTACCCTGGACTTCAGAAGAGCAGACTTTTACCTCTTCAGGGATCTGCTTGTTAGAGTCTCATGCGATAAAGCCCTGGAAGGAAGGGGAGCCAAAGAAAGCTGATTAATATTTCAGGATCACCTCCTCCAAGCTCAGGAGCGATGCAACCCAACAAAGAGGAAGTCAGGCCAAAAGGCCAGGAGGCCTGCATGGATGAACAAGTAACTCCTTAACAAACTCAAACACAAAAATAAAGTCTACAGAGGGTGGAAACAAGGACGGGTAGCCTGGGATGAATATTGAGAAATCGTCCAAGCAGCCAGAGATCAGGTTAGGAAAGCTAAAGCCCTCATAGAATTAAATATCTCCAAGGACATAAAGGGCAATGAGAAAAGCTTCTATCAGTACGACAGTGATAAAAGGAAGACCAGGGAAAATGTGGGCCCTCTTAAGAAGGAAATGGGAGACCTGGTTACCAGGGATATGGAGAAGGCTGAGGTACTCAATTACTTTTTTGCCTCAGTCTTCATTGGCCCAAGTCAAAGAAGGCAAAGGCAGGGACTGGGAGAATGAAGAACCACCCACTGTAAGAGAAGATCAGGTTTGAGACCATCTAAGGAACCTGAAGGTGCATAAATCCATGAGACCTGATGAAATGCATCCACAGATCCCAAGCAAACTGGCAGATCAATTTGCTAAGCCACTATCCATCATATTTGAGAAATCGTGGTAGTCCAGTGAAAGTCCTGCTGACTGGAAAAGGGGAAATATAACCCCCATTTTAAAGAAAGGAAAAAAGGAAGACCCAGGGAACTACAGACCAGTCAGTCTCACCTCTGTGCCTGGCAGGATCATGGAGCAGATCCTCCTAGAAACTGTGCTAAGGCACATGGAAAACAAGGAGGTGATTGGTGACAGCCAACATGGCTTCACTAAAGGCAAATCGTGCCTGACAAATTTAGTGTCTTTCTACAACGCGGTTACAGCATTGGTGGACAAAGGAAGAGCAATGGACATCATCTACCTGGACTTGTGCAAAGCATTTGACACTGTCCCACATGACATCATTGTCTCTAAATTGGAGAGACATGGATTTGACAGGAGAATTACTCAGTGGATAAGGAACTGGCTGGATGGTTGCACTCAAAGCATTGTGGTCAACAGCTTGACGGTCAAGTGGAGACTGGTGATGAGTGGCATTCCTCAGGGGTCAGTAATGGGACCGGTGTTGTTTAACATCTTTGTTGGAGACATGGACAGTGAGATTAAGTGCACCCTTGGCAAGTGTGCTGACAACACCACGCTGCGTGGTGCGGTCGATGCTGGAAGGAGGGGATGCCACCCAGCGGGACCTGGACAGGCTTGAGAAGTAGGCCTGTGCCAACCTCATGAAGTTCAACAAGGCCAAGTGCAAGGTCTTGCATGTGGGTTGGGGCAATCCCAAGCACAAATACAGACTGGGAGGAGTAGGACTTGGAGGTGTTGGTTGACAAAAAGCTCCACATGAGCCAGCAGTGTGCGCCTTCAGCCCAGAAAGCCAACTGTATCCCGCGCTGCATCAAAAGAAGCATTAGCAGCAGGTTGAGGGAGGTTGTTTTCCCCCTCTGCTCCAATCTCGTGAGACGCCACCTGGAATACTGCATCCAGCTCTGGAGTCAGTTGCATGAGAAAGATATGGGACCTGTTGAAGCTGGTCTAAAGGAGGGCCGCAAAAGATGGTTAGAAGGCTCGAGCACCTCTCATATGAGGACAGGCTGAGCAAGTTGGGGTTGTTTAGCCTGGAGAAGAGAAGGCTCTGGGGAAAACATATTGCAGCCTTCTCGTACTTAAAGGGGGCTTACAGGAAAGATGGGGAGGCACTCTTTATCAGAGAGTGTACTGATAAGGAAAAGTGGTAATGGTTTTAAGCTGGGTAGATTCAGATTAGATATTAGGAAGAAATTTTTTTTCTGTGAGGATGGTGAGGCACTGGAATAGGTTGCCCGGAGAAGCTGTGGAAGCCCCATCTGTGAAGGTGTTCAAGGCCAGACTGGATGAGGTTTTGAGCAACCTGTGTAGTGGGAGGTATCCCTGCCCATGGCAGGGGGTTGGAATCTTTAAGATTCCTTCCAACCCTAACTGTTTTATGATTCTATGATTGTCCAACCATCATATTACCCACAAGTCCTTCTCTTGTTCACACGCAAGTCCAGCAGGGCACCTTCATTAGTTGGCTCACCCACCAAATGTGTCAGAAATTTTATTCCACACACTCTAGGAACTTCCTAGGTATCCCAGCATCCTCCAGTGTTATCTTCACATGTGGACAAGATGTTTCTGTCCTGTTATCCCTAAAAAAAAAAAGAGAGTTTCAAAAGCACAGTAAACACTGTGGAATACCAAACTGTTGATATTTTATCAGTGCACTTTAAATACCAATTCCATGGTAACAATTTTGTTATCTGGCAATAAAGAAGTTATGTAAACAGTGAGGTGGTGCTGGATTGGTCTGTCCTTGAAGACAATGGGAGCGATGTGGGACTATTTACCACTTATCAGGGATTATAGGAACTACTGTCCTTAAGGTGTGACGTGTCCTGAAGCATGGGAGCCTTTCCTTATTACAAATCTTATAATATGAAAACCACACTTCCAGATACCTGAGACCCCCCTCGAATCAAGACCCCCACTTACAGAGCATGTGTGGTAAAACTAAAACACACTGCACCTTTAAATCTAAGCATGAGAAAAACTAACCAATTGTAGTTAAGAAGAGATAAGAATTAACAAATTGTAATCAGAGGGATGGGGCAAAGAAGGCACAACCAACGTTTTTAACTGCATAAATACCTGACATGACTACAACCAGGTATGCTGGCTTTGTGGATTACCATCCAGCATCCATCTCTGGGCAGAAATGCAATAAAACGATATCTTGACTCTGTGTATAGACTGACTTGTTGCACACCGGGTGATGAACTCCAATTTTTTTTGGATAACAGTTTGTCTAGAAATTGTAAAAAGGGAAGTAAACTTATTTTTCTAGTCAAAACTAGTTATGCAGTTATCTTGAATTTCCTGTTTCTGTTTCAATCTGGTGAAAGACCTGATATGAAGGACACTTATCCCTTTTCTACCAAGAAGAAAAAAAACCAATTTTTAGATAAAGTTTCTGAAAAACATAATTTACATGTACCTACACACTGTCTAATCACCCACTCACAGAATAACTAATTAGGGTCCTATAGAATGCACAGATATATTCATGCTACTGGCTGAAGATGTCTAAGCCTGATGCCTGAACTAGACACCAAAGTGCCTCGTGAAGCTGACAGAGACATCAGATCATTGAAATTCTGTATACCAAAAGTCTGCCCAAACTAATTTTCATTTGTTTTTCAGCTAATGCAACTCAGCTATTTTCACAAGTGTGGTCAGCAGAAAATACTGTTTTGATAGACTTTAATAATTCCTAACAGCAATTCAAGGAGCCATAGGCACCTCCATGATTTGAAGAGAGCTTAAAAGTTGGGGTGAGACAGGGGGTTTGAAGTTATTAAGTTTGCCGTGCTTGCAAAGACAGGATCAAAACTGTGATGATAAGGGAAAGAACAGCTTATCAAAACAGGACGAGAGAATGCAAGGCTTGCAAGGTCACTGACCCCTAAACCGGCCGGAACGACCCCTAAACTGGCTGGAAAGACCCCTACACCGGCCAGAATTAGGTGCTCTGGACTGTGACCAAGAAACCAGAGAGCACGTGCAAGGAGACGAGGTGCAAAGTTCACTCTGACAAAGACTCGTTTTACTTCATCCTGTCGACCACTGTACAACCACCAGAAAGCACTGCGCAAGCGCAGAAGGACTCTTTAGCTAATTATAATACGAAGCAGGGCTAGGAAATGAATACGCATGAATGTGTTATAAAACTTAATGCATATGTAACATTTCAGGGAATAAATAGAGGGATAGGTTTTGCGGAGAGGCACGCATGTCTTTGGTGGAGCTATCTATCCCCCATGCGCCTCAGCGCTGAATAAACTACATACCTACTGTACAACTTTCACAAGTTGTGGAGTTTTTCCGCTTCAGGGGGTAAGGAAGGGAAGCAAAAGTAAAGAGGACGGAAACCCTAAAAACATGTAATTTTAATGTCTGGAAAGATTCAAAACAATTTATGCAGAGCGGTAAGAACTGGTTAAAAAAATGTTTCCATAGATTCAGCAGAAGTTTCTTACAAATTAACAGTCTTTAAGTATTCTGTTTTACTCCATCTACACTGACTATCCTCCAACCCACAAGGACTGAGCTGTCCACACACATGACAGCTCACCTTGTGCTCCTCGAGGGTGGAAAATTGTCAAAGATAACCTGCGAATGACAAACAAATGGCAATCAAGATGACCAAAAAGGGGGGGGGGGGGAATGGTAATTAGCATAATAAAGCTTTCCTCTCTGGGAGAAGAGCCTACTGCTAAATTGGACGCCCTCTGTATGATGAGTCATTCATGGGCGGCGGTACACCAGAAACTGATAAATTTGTAAACCTTTTGTTTTGACCTGTATAAAAAACATGCAACTTTACAGAGGAGGTGTGCGAGTTTTTGCAAACCATTGCCTAGCACCCCTAAGTCCCATTTTCAGGCCACTTTTCACCACCCTTTAATCTATACGTTTGCCACTGCTGCCAGCAGTCCCTTTTTTTTTTTTTTAAACCCTGTACTTTTCCCAATTTTTCATGATGCATCCTAAAGCGGAATAGCGCAGGGGTGGCTCTTGGACTGGCTACTCCCATTATTTTTTCCAGTGGGTGCTCACATTCAGCCTTGACTTCCCCACTCAGTCCCCTGGGGAGGGCTCATGGGTGAATCAGGCCAGTCTTGCTGGTCCTCTGAGGTCTGGGGCTCACAGGTAATTAGCCTGTTCTTGCTTGAGGTGGGGCTCACGGGTTATTGTCCCAGTCTTGCCGGCAGCTCACGGGGTTGATCAGCCCAGTCTTGCTGGCCACTGAGGGGGTGGCTCACTGGTATTTAGCCCAGTCTTGCCTGCTCATGGGTAGTTAGCCCAGTCTTGCTTACACCTCAGCGTCCACATGTGAGACTGACAGTCCACTCAAACAGTGCACATAAACCACAAAAGGCAGGAGTACTCACCAGTCCAGTGGATCCCTCCCACTCCCCAGGTTATCGGTGGATCTCTTGGGGCACTGCACTGTTGTACCACTCATGACATCGGGCTGCTGGAGGGTCGAGGCTGGACCTCTGATGAAATCACCAGTATGCACTTGGTTTCAGGTGTCCTGCCCCTCCGTTGCCAATGTCGATGAGCTGGACTGGGCAAGGCCTTTCGGCAATCCCATCTGGGTCGCCAGAAATTGTTGTCCCTCAATCCAGGAACAGGTTCGTGCCCGGTGCGCCGGAGTCAATGAGCACACAGAGTCGAGATCCACCTTCTAACCTTTAATACCGTTCTGTACAGGGAGAGGTGCTAGGCAATTGTTCGCAAAAACCGGCACCCCTCCTTGGAAAAGTTGCAGGTTTTTTATACAGGTCAAAATAAAGGGTTTGCAAATTGATCAGTTTCTGGTGTACCCCCACCCATGAATGACTCATCATACAGAGGTGGTCGACTTTAGCAGTAGGCTCTCCTCCAAGGGAGGGGAGTTTATTATGCTAATTACCTTCCAGAAACCTTATCTTCATTTCCCCCTTTCCTGGTCACCTTGATCACTGCTCATACTTGTCATTCCTGGGTTATCTTTGTTATGATCTTCCCCCCTGAGGAGCACACCTTGACACAAACCAGAAACTCCTCAAATCTAGTTAAAACAAATGGAAAAGGGAACAAACTGCTTATGTGACTTACGTGGCTTCAGGGCCACAAGCAAGGCTCTGACTCTGCTAAAGCCTTCAGTGCAACTGACTTTAAAAGGCTTCTGAGATTTACCAGAATGGGATTGCACACCAAAACACTGAGTTTTTCCAGGCTTCAGTTTACTTGAGCACTGCAATTAGCAATAGCAGCTACAGCTTGGGCCTCCCAGTTCAATGCCATAGATTAAGCCATGAACACACACTGTTCACATACTGCTTTTGAATAATTTGCATGATAATTCTAGTAGATAGACACAGTTTGAGGACATCTTAACAAAGAATCATCTAATATCTTCACGCAACAAAAGCTTCCACAGACAGTATTCTGAGGGAAAATAACATTACTTCAGCTGATAATCATTAGGAAAATTAAATACATCTCAGCTGTTACATCAACCTCGTAGTATCTGCACTTCACTTGGTATTTTAAAGATGGCCTTCTACTATTTTTAACATTCTATACACTGTAGAAAGTATTGAAAACCAAAATAGTAGGCAGTTTTTAAAAACTATTAGCAAAACACTACCCTCAAATAAAAACATAGAATCTAAAGGAGCTTACAGTTGACATCACAACTTCACAAAATACATGCTCAAGGATTATGATTTCATAACTACACTGAGAATATTTTTTCTCCTCAAATCTGAAAAAAAAATAATAATAAGGCTTTGGAGTCTTACTAGAACATGCTATTATTGAAGGGCAAGCAAAAATTCCTCTCACTTCCCCCACCCTATCATTGGAAATAAAGGAAAGAATATCGAAAGCGAAAATCATGATAATATTTTACAAAAGCCAGCATGCCTTTAAAATATCCAAAATATGTTGCTGTGCTTATTTAAAGCTTATTCTGTATGTAGGCTGGGGTAAGGAAAATACCAGTAGAATTAGGCAACAGTACACATGAACAAATTTTCAGCATTCTATTCACTTACCACAAACACAAATAACTCATAATTTAGTAGTTATAAAATGTACATAGATTCATAGAAAAATGGTTTGGGTTGGAAGGGACCTTAAAGATCATCTAGTTCCAACCCCCCTGCCATGGGCAGGGACACCCTCCACTAGACCAGGTTGCTCAAAGCCTCATGAAGCCTGGCCTTGAACACCTCCAGGGATGGGGCATCCACAGCTTCCCTGGGCAACATGTTCTAGTGTCTCACTACACTCACATTAAAAAAAAAAATTATTATTAAAATCTAGTCTAAATCTACTTTCTTTCAGCTTAAAACTATTACTCCTTGTCCTATCACTACACTCTCTGATAAACAGTACCTCCCCATCTCTCCTGTAGGCTCTCTTTAAGTACTGGAAGGTTGCAATAAAGTCTCCCCAGAGCCTTCTCTTCTCCAGGCTGAACAGCCCCAACTCTTGCATCCTGTCCTTGTATAGGAAGAGTCCAGCCCTCTGACCATCTTTGAGGCTCTTCTCTGAACTTGCTCCAGCACATCCATGTCTTTCTTATGTTGGGGGCCCCACACCTGCAGTACTCTGGGTGGGATCTCATGAGAGCAGAGAGTAGGGGGAGAATCACCAGCATAATCTGCTGGCTATGTTTCTTTTGATGCAGCCCAGGACACGGTTGGCTTTCTGGGATGCAAGCGCACACTGCCGGCTCATGTTTAACTTCTCATCAACCAACATCCCCAAGTCCTTCTCCTCAGGGCTGTTCTCAATCCACTCTCCACCCAGCCTGTATTTGTGCTTGGGATTGCCTCGACCCATGTGTAGAACTTTGCACTTGGCCTTGTTAAACTTCATGAGGTTCACACAGGCCTACCTCTCAAGCCTGTCAAGGTCCCTCTGGATGGCATCCCTTCCCTCCAGCATGTCCACCACACCACACAGCTTGGTGTCATCGTCAGGCTTGCTGAGGGTGCACTCAATCCCACTGTCCATGTCTCCAACAAAGATGTTAAATAACACTGGTCCCAATACTGACCCCCGAGGAACGCCACTCATCACTGCTCTGCCCTTGGACATTGAGCCATTGACCACAACTATGAGTGCAACCATTGAGCCAATTCCTTATCCACCAAGTGGTCCTTCCATCAAATCCATGTCTCTCCAATTTAGAGACAAGGATGTCAAGCGGGACAGTGTCAAAGGCTTTGCACAAGTCCAGGTAGATTATGTCAGTTGCTTTTCCCTTATCCACCAATGCTGTGACACTGTCACAGAAGGCCACCAAATTTGTCAGGCACTGTTTGCCTTTAGTGAAGCCGTGTTGGCTGTCACCAACATAGAAGACATCCATAAAGGAAAAACAATCAAGTACCAAGGACGGTAGCCAGAATCCGGTCTTCAAACCGTAAATTTCCAGTGCAACCCAGACAGCTGCCTTATTCTCTGTGTGCCTAGCTGCTACCTAGAAACTCTAGATTAAAACTAGATGAAAGTTTATGTTTTTGGTGTTGGAAGTGAATGAGCCCAAACTGTACTTTTACAAATAAACTCATACGATAGAGCTGACTTCTTCATTGTTCTAATCTAATTGGCAACTATCCTCAACAATGTCATTACCTGCCTGCAAAGAGTTTTTTGTTTTGTTTTAACTACTTCTAGTTATCTATCCAGTAGCCTTAGTAAATAAACAGTTTTTTAGAAAAAAAAAATTCTCTTGTGAAATAAGCACTATGATTCCAGCCACGCTTTTTTTTTTTTTTTAATAAATACAGGAGCCATTAAGTATCCAAATTATTCTCACTTTGGTTGCAAAAAGGATTTTTCTTCTTTTATTTTCTGATGGGTTAGCATTATCATTGGCCCCTGAAGACGGGGGCCCTTAAAGACTAAGAAAGTATTATAATGCTGGTTAAAGAAGAGGAATTGAGGAGGATAGCCCTGGATCTCAAATTATTTGTTATGAAAATGTATTGGAAAAGAGAGAGATTCATAAGGGCTTTTGCAATTTACCACGTTTGCTAATTTTATTAAGTGTTCTAATGTATTTAAAGTCTTCTTATTCTTCATTAAGAAAACAAAGTGTGTTTTCACTACACTCAATTCTCTCTTAAAGCACTCTGGTTGGTGTTGGTAGATGCAGCCAAAGTATTACGCATTATCTTCTACATACATTAATGAGATTGCACACAAAAAAAAAAAGAGAGCAGGGAATAAATTAGGAAACTAAAATACAAGCTACAGTCAGCATGAACTGTCAGGGAAGATGAAAATTAGCAAGTAGGACAGCACAGATTGACTGTTGTTCCCCAACAAGAAAAGTATTCAAGCAGAGACCATCTGTACAGGTCCAGAGTCCAGGACATGTAGTCAACAGAACGTAACTCAAGCAACAAATGAAACCAGTTTCTGTCAACTAAGTCCTTACTGCTTCAGAAACACACTGCTAGGGTCCTTTGAGATTACATACTGCCTCTCTGGAAGTCTACTTAGTGTAGACTTAGGATCTAGAAGGGAAGTAATTTTAAGCCTTTCATCCAACCTCTTAACAACCTAATGGTGGGCAGGCAGGGAACCTGCAAACCAGAGAATGACAGCTCCTAGTTTAAGGTTTCATAACATTTTCTCACTCCATCACAGTCTGCTGCTTTCCCATGTCCAGGAGAGAGCTCTGCTCCCTTTCTTCCCTTGGTTTTATTCCAAATCTGAACACAACCACACTAGCTTGAAATTCTCCCCTCATCTTGATCAAACAATAAAAGTTGAGGCTTATTCCAATCCTTCCCCACTAATTCATACATCAGAGCTCTCAACAAGGGCGTCAGACAGACTAACTCACTCTGCACCCACATCTACTACAGGACAGCAATTCCAATCAAGAAAATGCTCCTTCCTTTTTCAGAAAGCTAAGCAGTGATTTCAATGACAAATTACTACCCTCCTAAAAAAGCATACAAATGATCAGATTACTACAGCATTTTGCTTACAGAACCATTAGAAATTACTTAGAAAATTGTCAATTACATACATAATTTTTTACTGGATTGCCTCAACTTGCACCTAGCTCTGACTGCTCCACACCTTAAGTTAACGCCATTCAATCTGTAGTAAACTCTACAAAGAGGCTGCCATCTGCAAGAGTGAGACTGCATTTTAACACTTCTAAACATACTATCATATTTAAGACTTTTGTTGGAAGTCTCTCAGCAAACACCAGAAACTACTTCAGAAAATGAGCCAAGCTTTCAGCTTATCCCTGCTACTTAGATCAATATCACCATAATAAGGCAGAACAGGGAAACTTGCACTCCACTTTCACATGGAAAGAAACCCTCACTAACACACTTCACCAGCACTAAGTTTCACACAGTACTTGCCATAAGCATTAAAATAATGGTGTGCTTTGAGAGCGCTACAGCTTTTAACAATAAAATCTGAATAGCTGACTAAATAGCTATACTACTGGGAAAGATTTAAGAGTGTTAAACATTCTATGTCACTTACTTAGAACTGAAAAGTTCCCATGTTATCTAGTCTGAAAACATATACCACCCTGCTTTAACAGTATTTCATTAAGCTATTTTCAGCCATATCGAGGGAATGAATCACAGCTAGACCACACACATACTGGCTAAGCTACAACTCTGATGCAAAGTGAGCTGTTTGACCACCAACTAATGTTCATGAAGTGACCAAACACTTCCTTAACAAGTGCCAAATGCTGATCTGAAATTCCAGGTATAAATATCCAGGTAAAATACAGCCATAACTGTGGGCTCCTCATACATCCAGTAATCACTTTTTCTCTTTTTAGTAATTCAGATACATTAGCAGTTACCTAAACTAGAAACTGTAATACCACCACAATCTATCCCCTAAAGAGTTATTACTAATTTTCATTTGAGAAAGGACACCTGCAGCAATATGCTCATAAGCATTCATGTCTGCTATGAAAGAGTCTACTATATGAACTGCACTGTTCAAACCCTACATTCAACTAGAGCTTTTGTGGATTTATAAAACTACCTTCAAAAAGGAACATTCAGTATTTGTACACCTGGCACAGACTCTGCTATTCATTAGAAAGGTTTTTATAAATAATTTTTTTTCTCTCCCCACACTGACTATTCATATACACATACACACACAAGTCAAAATTTAAAAATATCAAAAATACAATTTTGCCATGCATATTCCTCATGACAAAGGCAACACAACCTTAGAATTGTACTGACCAGTCAGAAATAAACATTTTCACAGTCCTCTTTAATTTTGTTACATCAGTGCAGACTCCTGGAGAACATTCTTCTCATGGTTATGACCTTAAGCTCACAAGCAATTTTTAATAAAGATTCCCTTTTTAAAGTGTTTCTACTGAAAATTTAACATCTCAGTTTACAAGTCCAAATTTCAAGGGGCTCTCTTGTAAGTCCAGAATGTATTTGTGCTGTAAAGAAGCCATTCTATATTAAAAACATGCAACAAGAACTGCTGCAGTTAGAATCTGAAGCACAGTAGCAGTAGCTCATACTAGAGACGGGCTGGAGGAAAATTTTTAAAGTTACTATACCTTGTTAAGAGCCATTAATATGAAACTCAGAATAGTCATGCTATTATTATAGGAGTATATTCAGACAGCCAGTCTCTTAAGTAACTAATTGTACAGTGAGTTAATGTTCTTTGTTTTTTACCTTAAGGTAGCTCATTTGGAACCTCACCTTATAGTCACATGTTCCTGGTGTTTCTAGCAAAAGATTTAAAACTACCTCATCTTCCACGGCTTGCCAGCAAACCCTACAGAAGAGATGCCAGACAGCAAATCAGGATACACCATTCTTCTTCATGTAATGTGTGAACACAGATTAAATAAAAACACTAGTTAAAAACACACCCAAAACAAAATCACATACCCCCTCCCCGCAAAAAAAACCCCAGACCGACACATTAAAGCCAAGTGCATTACTGACATACATTAACTGGCCAAAAAATCATAGAATCATTTAGGGTGGAAAAAGACCCTTAAGATCATTGAGTCCAACCACAAACATAACAATACCAAGTCCACCACTAAACCACATACCTAAGCGCCACATCTACACATCTTCTAAATACCTCCAGGGATGGTGACTCAACCACTTCCCTGGGCAGCCTGTTCCAATACTTGATAAATCTCCCCTAGCACAACTTAAGGCCATTTTGTCTTGTCTATCACTTGTTACTTGGGAAAAGAGACTGACACCCACCTCACCACAACCTCATTTGAGGTACTTGTAGAGCGATAAGGTCTCCCATCAGCCTCCTCTTCTCCAAACAACTCCAGTTTCCTCAACTAGGAGTTGTTCTCTAGACCTTTCACCAGCCTCTTATGCTCCTCTTTCAATGTTTTCCTGAAAGTGTACTGCTAATATTGAGGAAACAAATATCTTTAAATATATCTTAATTACACTCTGTGTTTCACTTAGTGCTAACTTAAAACATTGAGAATGGTTAGGTGTCCCACACGCAGATTGTATTACTCTTGTTTATTTCTCCACAGACTCCTTATAGCAGGACAACCTACATGAGAAACCACAAAAGAACATTTTTGTCATACCACCTTGCAGAGGTGCATGAGTTCCGTTTTGTCTCCTTTCCACAGCCCAGCCACCCCCTAGCACAGCAGTTTGTGGTCTGGCATCACCAATCCAGGTAGCATATGATGCTATCAAGCAGTCACAACTACCTGAGCACTAGACACCCTGACGTAGCTGACAGCTCTGCCCACCTGCATGCTGGCCAACCCCTGCAAGCAATGAGAGGCAGTAATAACACAGACATAACAAGGAGCAAGAAGTCTTTGAGAAGAGATGTGGAATGAATAAGGTACAATTACTCCAAACAATTCTGCTCCAGTGCAGGCAGAGAACAAAAGCTGATCAGGTGTAAATATTTACTGCCTCTCTCCATCAGATGCTAAAAGTAACTGCTTCAGTGCTAATAAGATGTTGAGCAGCAGTGAACTGTCTCCTTGAGAAGTACCTGAAACCTGCAGCTGACCAGCATGACTACTTATTATATGGTAAAATATAATACATTGAGGTGCACAGATAACACAAGTGAAGTAGAGGTCTGGATATGGCACTGGTGCTCGCAGAGGTTAGAGAGATGAGGATACTGTAGCACAAAGCTAGAAGCATGGGTCTCTGCTTTCAATAAAGATAAAAGGGATCAGGAGTTCAGCAGAAGGCATGTACGCATGGGATGAGGCTGACCTACCTATGAACAGATTTTCAACACAGCATATGCCATTCCTCCACATAATCTATCTTCTTTGCCATTGTTCCAAAAACTGTTTGTCACCCAGTGTGCAAAGAGCCAATCCACACAGAGTGGAGCTATTTCCTTTTATTACATATCTGCACAGAGATCGGCATCTGTCCCAAGAAAGCACACCAAGCTTTCATATTGTTATTTATTCACAAAGTATTAACATACTCAATTTCATAATACATATGCATTATTACTTGATTATTGTTTGTTACTATGTAAATTACTATGCAAATTAGTACACATGCTCAGTTTTTCTTTCTTTTGAGTCGGTGCTGGTCTAATTGGGTAGGTGGTCTGTGAGTCACAGGTCACGATCTCTCCCTGCTGGAATTACCTTTTCCCTAATTTCTTACTTCTTTGGCAGCTCCCAGTGGTTCTCCGTGGGATGCTGACCAAAGTAACATTTCATCATTTTGGACTTCTGCTTTAGACATGCATATCCTGCTTATCAGACAACGACACATTAATTTTAAGACCCGCACGCTGTTTAAGACCTTGGCTTTGCATTTTCCTTAAGTATAGCAGGGTTAATTTCTAACCTATAGTTATTTCAGCATCATCAGTACTCAGCACTGTAACACCTGCTAGTTCACTGCATACATAAATTAGTTCAGATCTTTCTATACAGCCTCTGCCTGTACTGCTAGCAACTTACTACAAGAAGAACAGCCAAAAACACATAATGAAAATCTTTCTCAAAGATACTTGATTAGTAAGTAACATCTTTCTGACTTGTCATGTCATAAAGGCTTGAAAAGAAAAAAAAGGAAAAAAAGGGGTGGGGGAAGGTTGGACACATTTCATAGCAATGTTTATGTTCTGAAAATTTAAAAAAAAAGTATCAAGGCTTTATGGGTTTAAGTCAATAGAAAGATACCGTTTTCACCCTTCAAAGACCTTGAGAAAGAATCTGAAAAATGCAGCAGACAAAAGGTTCACCACAAATATTTTCATTGTAAGGAGTTATAGTACAAAGCAATGAAGGAAAGGGTGTCTGATTTTTCATTACTGCTTGTGATGGGTTAACCCTTGGCTGGGGGCCAAACCACACACCTGCTCACGCACTTCCCCCCCACCCGAGGATAGGGGAGAGTATTAAAGGGGAAAAGGGAAAAAAGGACTTGTGGGTTGAGATAAGAACAATTTAATAACTAAACCACAATATTGAAAATAATACTATATACAAATATACAAATGAGTGATACACAGTGATACTGCCCCCCCACCCCATGACCAAGGGCTCAGCCTGTTCCCAGCTAACGATCCCAGAGAAGGGAGAGTCCCGAAACCGCACTCCTGGAACAGAGGTAACAGTCCGAGTGTCCCAGTACGGGAGCTGACCGCGGTGGGGGGGAGAGGCCTTGGGAGAGCGACCACCTGGAGTAAGATGACTCAGAGCAAAGAGATCCGGAATCAAAAAGGGCCGATCTTCCAGAGGGTCCTCACCTATATACTGGGCATGATGTGTATGTTATGGAATAGATTATTGGCCACTCTGGGTCTCAATCCCGAACCTAAGATCAAATCCTGGGCTAGTAACTGGGGCTGTGCTCCCTCCCAGCTTCTCCAGTCTGCCAACCTTGGCAGCCACGTAAACATGACTTCTTATCAGCTTTCTTCTGAGCACAAATCCAAAACACAGCCTCTTGCTAGCTATTATGAAGAAAGTTAACTCTGTCTCTACTTAACCCAGGACACTGCTACAGAATAAAATGAACCAACCTTTGACCACTGCAGTCAATGCAGACACAATGCAGAATAGTTACTAACAAAGCAGTAAAAGCATTCCCTTTCACAGTCGGTAAACGTGAGCTCAGGCTACCGCCTCTTCCTTGAAGGGGTTGAGGGAGGGGGGAAAAACCATCCCTGCTTCCCCAGCGAATGGGTTTGGGGCTCTTTTGTCCCACAGCATTTCTACTTCTTTCAGCCCTACTATCATGGATGATTAAAAAAAAAAAAAAAAATCACAGAAGGGGCTTCATGCCGCCACCCCCAGGTGCGCCATACCGCTCCCGCAGCGCGGAACTCTTCCCCCTGGAAGCATAGATGCGGCGCAGGCGCAGAAAGAACCCCGCCCTGCACAGCCTCGCCCTGCCCGGGTTGTGAGCAGGCGCAGTTGCTACCGATGCTTGCGGCCGCGTGGGAAGTGAATAGTAGCGTGGGGACTGGGTTGGTGCTGAGGTCGTTCTCG
>NW_010121016.1:0-30322 GCF_000699245.1 Pterocles gutturalis
TGGGCTTAGCTGGGCTGGAGGCACAGAGGAGGAGATGGGAGCAGATACTGGTTGCTCCTGGATCCTCTTGTTGCATCCAGGTCTTATCATAACAGGATGCACAAGTTCATTAGGCAAATGTGTTTCTGTTTCTGGTACAGCTGAGCAGGCCAGTTATTTGGGCCAGCAAATGAACAGTTTTAAGGTAAATCAGTCTGATATCAAATGAGGTTTGTGGCATCTCCTCTGCCCCAGTGTTGAATCTGCTTTTCATTTGTGCGTGGTGAGACAGATCTGCTAGTGCCTACCCGCTCATTTTGTCTTGGGATGACGCAAAGCCAGCATAAGGCAGCTGCTGGGACAGGTTTGTGTCACAAGGTGAGCAATGTGCCATGTATGTGCCAATGAAAGTGGCCCTCACTAGGTTTTAGAAGCCCCAAATGCAAAACTCCATAATTTCACTCAACAGTAGAATCTGTGGATATTTATAAATATTTTTATGATACAGAATTAATGAGTCAGAGAAGAAATGTTTATATTTAAAGTAACTTTGTTCCTTTAGGCCTGCTATTTCAACTGTGCAGTCCATAAGGAGGCCCAAAGGATTTAACTTACAAAAGCAAACTTGCAAGCTTTAAGCTGAGAAATAGGAAGGTGAAGAAGATGCTGAAAAAGGCTGAACATGATAGCTGGAGATACATAACTGCACAGAAATTACCTTCTTTATTGTGCGGCCAAGAATGAGTTTATCCAGGGTGTGGTATGCTGGGTTCCTGTATTTCAACATCAGCTGTTGTCTACCCGGGCAGCAAGGACAGATGCATTTCCTGCATTCCCTATCGGATACTCACAGTCTCAGTGCCAGTGACTGTCACACAGCCACAGCTACAGCAGCAAAGGCTGTAAGCCAGGCAAGGCTTCTGGGAGAGGTAAAAACTTCTATTGTACTAATTGATAGAGTTCAAAGCTTGTTTGTCCAAAAACTTGCCAGTTTTTCCACGTATATCAGGTGGTTAAATGAAAGGTATTATCTGCCATTGTAGATTATTTGGTAATAATTTCAAAGTGTCCTTGAAATATTAATTTTTATTTCCCACAGTGCACCTAGGATATAGGTAAGCAGTTTTCTGGGCTCAGCCTTTGGA
This sequence comes from Pterocles gutturalis, assembly GCF_000699245.1. Taxonomy (NCBI): domain Eukaryota; kingdom Metazoa; phylum Chordata; class Aves; order Pterocliformes; family Pteroclidae; genus Pterocles; species Pterocles gutturalis. The sequence continues at coordinate 1,125 of NW_010121016.1, forward strand.
AGTATTTGAAGAGGTTATGTAATTTTCCCAGAGCCAAACGGCAAACCAGTGGCTAAAACAAGTTTCAAACTAAGGACCTCATCACTTGAACACTTGCAGCCTAGGAAAGCAGAAAGCTCCCAGAATCATCTGTGTACCGAAAATGTGGGACCTTGACACTGGTTCCAGAGGAGGGATGGGTTTTGCAGCTACTGTGGAGTCTGTGTCTAATTTCCGCTAACTAACACACTAAAAAGTTGTTCTCTTTCCAGAATGAAGATGTTTTTGCTTTTGTGCTATACTATCCTTCTGAAGATACTAACCTGCCCTGCTTTGGATTTTGTATTAGAATATCTTTCTGACTGATATGATGGTCTCTAGAGAACTGAAACTACCTGTACGAAAAGAAAGTTTTCCCTCTGGAAAACTTAAAAAAAATACTTAGTTTTCAAACTGCTTGATTGAAAGTGTTTTGTTGAAAGGACTCAAAAGTCAGATTGTAAGAAAAAAGTGTGGATGTATAAACTGTTTTCCTGTTGTGCTCTGCATAGTGGAAACTGTACTTCAGGCTCCCCAAAAATCTTCTTTTGCACGTCTCAATACAACAGTGCTTTCTTTAGCTGAAATGCTGCATGAGGGGAGATGCAGGCAGTGCAGGATGCCTGGACCACAGTAGGCGGAAGCAACTGTTCAGAATCACAACCACCACAAAAAAATGCATCATCAGAACAAAACAGCCTCAAAGCAAAATTTCTGGGGCGAGTTTAGCAAAACAAAACGAAACATTGCATTTTGGGGACGTCAGAATGTTTTGTTTCTGTGGCAAATACCAGTAAGAAATCTGGGATTGACACTTAAAAATGTTTAATTCCTAAACCTTATAAAGTTAGGGGAAATTTCCTTTCCATGGCAATTTGGGAAGAACAGACATTGAAATGTCCAAGACTTCTGTTGAGATGAGGACTCCAAATCTTGCGGGGCTCTCCGATGAACTATTTCCACTATTCTCCCCAGTTGGTACATTTTAAATACAGGGATGTCAAAGGTACGGATCATCATTCTGTTTTGTGAATGGAACAGGGCCTATTAAGTTACTCACATGTGTGGTAAACAGTTAATTAGACACCTTGGTAGCTGTAAAAAAAACCAACAATGTGAATGATCAAGTCAGACTTCTTTTTGTTTTACTCATGATGATCGGATTTTTGTTCTTTCTTAATAACCAAAGCCCAGCCCAGCAAGACTTAGTGGAGTCAAGAATGGGTCGTAGGAGTGTAAATGAATCATGATGTGAAACTGCCATTGCAACAGAGAAGTGATTTCAAAACGGCAGTGCCTAGAGATAGACGCCATGTGTGCAGAAAATCAAGTGTAAGACAGAAAAACAGAGGAGGTCAGACCAATCTGTTTCTAAATATGCTTTTTCTCTCCTTTCAAACAGGCACAGCAATGGAGACCTTGAATGTCCCATTCACAGATCTCACTGAAGAACAGCGAGGTAAGGGTAAGCACACAAAGACCAAAGTTTCGGCTCACTCACAATACACAACAGGTTTTGCTAAAGTAGTCATGAGTCAATGAAACTTGTTGCTTGTTAAAACACACTCCATCTATCTCCTTGCTTGTAAAAGAGAGACCAGCAGTCAGTTCCCAGCTCTTCCACAGGCTTGTCAGGTCTTGGGCATGTGCTTGGGGGAATTTACATGCATAAAGGAGGTTTTGCTGTGCATTAAATGCCTAATGAGCTATCTCAATACTTCCTTACCCAGCCCTTTGTGCCTGTCTCTAAAACAGCAGTCAGAATAAGCACCCATTAAATAGCTAGGAATACTTCCCCTGCTTCTCTGACTGTGACAATAGCATCCAAAGACATCAGTAATTTTATGGACTATTGATGTTTTTCTACTGATTTCTGGCAGACTGAGTTGCTTTATACAATACAGCACTACTCTCTTTCCTGTACCCTAACATGCTGATGTTGGGCAGCATCTTAGTCTGATGGTAGCATCTGATGTCTGTCATCACACCTACACTGAGCACCACAGGAACACTACCATGCAGCCCACTTCTACTGCTGCACAGTGATTTGCTCGGTTTTTCCTCCCAGACATTTTCCAGAGGGTTTTTACTGCTGATGCCAATTATTTGAAGAATCATGAGAAAATGAACCAGTCCTTCTGGGAATCACTTGTAAAGTGTTTAGCCACCACTGACCCACCTATCCTGAATACTGAAGAAAAGGACCATGTAAGTTACTAAAGAAACAGGTATCATTTGTAAGACATTGTTATACAGATACTTTTATACTTCTCTGATATACTTTGGGGAGATAAAACATACAGTCCAATTGTCCGATATGCTAAAACATATCTAAAACATCCTAAATGCTGTAAAAGGGCACTTAGACAAATGAGACTCAGGCTCCTGCTGTTTACTTAGAATCACAGAATGGTTTGGGTTGGAAGGGACCTTAAAGTTCATCTAGTTCCAACCCCCCTGCCATGGGCAGGGACACCTTCCACTAGACCAGGTCGCTCAAAGCCTCTAGACCAACTTCATTGTTCTCCCCATGAAAAAATAACTGGCTTTGTATAAATTCCTCAAGATCAGTTCAGCTCACTATTTTGCTGGCTGGACCATTGTTAGTGACATTTTGCTGTAAGATACTGCAGAGATTACATGCCCATTTTCAGACCCCATAACTGTATTTCTCCATATCTTTAAATAGTTAACTGTTACACACCATGTTTTTTCCCAGTTGAGGGCTCTGCTCTTAGTTGCCATATGGAGTTTACATTCTTTGCCATTACTCTTTTTCCCTGATTTCCCCCTCGTATAGTAGGGTTAGGGGATTACATTTCCCACAGATGGGGTGAGATACATTCATTTGCAGGGCAGGGTATGTTTTTGTAGGCCATTTTTTATTGGAAGGACTATTTGCTATTTACTTCCCTTTCTTTCAGCTCCTCAACAGCTGCAATGTCCTGCCTGGAGGCTGTGCAGCCTGCCTGAAAGCCATAGAAAAGAAAGGAGTCAGGGCAATGGCTGTTCTTTACCTCTTGCTGAAGACAACCAACCTGTCTGGATATAGGCAGCTGCCCAGCTCCAAGGGAAAGGGTGAGTCCTACCTGTCTGCTCGTCAGCTATTTTGTTAAAATTACTGCAGTGCCAGTGGGAGTTGACACCAGTTTGAAAACCCCCCTGATATATGCTTGTAAGCAAACAAGTAAAATGTCTAGAAATACTGCTTAGGAAAGTTAGGTATGGCGATAATGGGAGCCAAAGATAGTATTTTACTTTAGTTTGACTTGTCTGCTTCTGGGGAAGAAAACTTGTTTGTTTAGGGAGAGAGGATGTCCTGGGATGATGATGGCAAAGAAATTTCTTTTACTTAAAGTGGTGCCCCAGTTTTTCCTGTCTAGCTGGATCCATGACACTCAGGACACTTTTTTTGCATGTACTGTTATCCAGCCAGCCTGGACCTCTCTGAGCAATCATAGTGGTGAGAAATCCGAGCTGAGTCACTGAAAATATTTTTTGCAAATGACCTTGGCAGCACATGGAGTAATAACTAAAAGGAGTGGATAGAGGATGCCACTCAGCATGCTGAACCTGGCAGCAAGATACAAATAGTCTCCACCGCACTTTTTGTTTGCCCGGTTGTGCAGTAAGAAAATAAGTACAGTTCCACAGGGTCCATAGAGTCATTAATTGTCTTTCATGGATCACAGAGCTGCACTCACTTAGGATGACCCTGAATTTAACTGGAGACCCTCAAGGAGTGGGTTCCTGTTTCTTCCTTGATCAAACATGTTCATGAACGGGAGAGACCCCAGCCCAGAGAGCAGCCCAGCTCTGGTCATCTGTCACAGCAGGAAAGTTTGTCACAGCAGAGACACCCTTCGTACTCTTGTACAGTCGGTGGCACCAAGCAGCTGGGGGAAATCATGTCTAGCTGCGTATGTCCAGATATTATAACTAATAACAAAGAGACGCACAGACCTGCCAGCCCTCAGCACAGAGCTGGATTTGAAGGTGTTAAGAATCACCTGCAACTCCAGCCACACAAGCCAGGAGCACTTCACTGCCTGGCCCAGGAGACAGCATCCTGCAGGTTTCTCCTCCCGGGTGCTTTGGCCTGGCTGGCTTTGAGGGCTTTGCTTTTATGCCACAAGAGGGTGCTGGCACTGCGGCATAAACACAGGGAACCCAGCAGAAATCACATGGGTGAAGGGAGAAGCAGCCCAGGGAAGCGTGAGCAACTATTCTCCATATAAAACATCCTTCAGCTGCAGCTGCTATTGCTTCAGGGAGTGAGAATTTTCACAGGGTTAGCATTACGGGTAAATTAAAGGCCAGAATATGAAACTTCAGGCACCTACCACAACCATTTAAGAAAGTCTAAGCAGTAGTGTATATGATGCTTTCATTTGTAATGCTTTGTGCTACTCCTTGTGTGCAAAAAACATCTGAAATAAAGCTAGGGGTCTGATTTCCTGTCAGACAACCTTTAATAAAGCATTGTGAAATCTGTCATTGTAAAAGAGAGAAAATGTAAATAGCTGTTTCTAATATTTTTTTCTCCATGTATAAAACAGATGAAAAATTGAAACTCCTGAAGAGATTGGAGAGGAATCTCATGCTTTCACAAGGGGAAAAAAAGGCTGAAAACTCACCCCATGAGTCCATGGATGAAGATACACAAGGTAAAGAAGATTTATTTTATTTGTCTCTGACTCATAATTTAGTCTGATTGCATGTTCATAAGAGATTCACATAGGAGACTTGCAGCAATTCAGTAGCAATTTGCAGAATTCTGAAAAAAAGTGAGAAATTGTGCAAAAGAGAGAACACAGAAAATAATCAGTACCTCTAGATGCATTATCAGCAAAGCAGTGTCTGCTTCCCGCCCGTGTGGAAGTTGGAAGTTTCAGAAATGTAGAAACCTGCTGCAAGATTTCTTCCCAAATATAAGATCATAACTTCTACGATCTTTAGCGCGTTTATGGTCTAGCTGAAGCCTGTGCTATAGTAGGAGGCAAGGAATAGTCAACGTACAGTAGCAGCTGGCAATGCTATAAGACTTCTCCAGCATTTCTTATTAGCAAACATCAACGGTATATCAAGTCACTGGCTGCCACTAGACCATTTCATTCATCGAAAATGAGAGAGACTAAAAAGCAACAGGCAACATGCAAGTGATAATGCTGATGTTGGCTCATTCTGTCACAGAAAGCCACTAGCTAATTAAGATCAAATGAGTTGCATGTAGAAATACATTTTTCAAACTGTTTAGCAGTACTGGTGATGTATGTCTTTAAAATAAGAACTTCTCACTCTACCCCTTTATACAAATTATAAATTATTATTATTTGCTGGTTTTTTCCTACACAGGCAGCTTTGAGGAGAGCTGTGAGGCAGAAGCAGCCAATAATGATCCTTGCATTTCAAAGCCTTGATTTTTACCTACATATCCCACAGACATTTAATAATATTATTATGAGCAAACAACTACAGTGCTGTTGTGTTTGATACTGCTGGCACATTTTTCATTAATCTAATGAAAAAACACTTTCTCTGTCCAGACAGTGATGGGGAAGATTTAGGAAGAAAGAAGACTGAAGGCCAATTACTTCAAGGTAGGACAAAGTGAAAATAGTATTTTTACTAGACACAACCAATATAAACCAAAAAAAGGATAATTTCTGTCATTCTTTGGTTTGTCTTCTGGACAAAGGTATATGAACGTATATAGACACAGGAAAAGGACCAGTCAGAATGTGGCTGGTAGGAAGGGCATTTCCTACAAGATGAGGCTCAAGTCATACTAACACTCAGTCATGCCCTGTGGTTAGAGTTGAACCGGGAGAGCTGGGTCTGCACAGTTGCCACTGAAATGCAGCAAAATAGTTCTGAAAGTATCTATCACGTCCACTACTTACAGGGTCCCAGTCATCTCTCACCGCTGACTGGAGATCATCAGCAAGGACCACACCTTGGATCTCATTCCCGAGGCTTTTCCTTTCCTTCTAAAGGAAAAATGGAAAATAAGTACAATGCAGATAAAGAAAATGTGCTGTCTCAACACACAGAAGCTATCCACTTATGGTATAGAACCATGGATGTAAAAGAGTTAAGGCTTTAATAATTTAATTAATATCTTAATTTGATTTCAGCCCAGATGTAAGAGCAGCTCATTTAAATTGACATTAGGAAATCTAATTTATCTCAAAGGAGTCTAATTCTACCTCACTCCAGCTATTGTGAGATGGAATATGGAGCTGTTAATAATTCATTCATGTTTCCCTCTCTCAAGCTGCATAATCCACGTCAGAGCTGCCCTCTCTGATGAGCCAGAGTTGGTATCTACCTTGTTACTTTCACACAACCACACTGATTTCAATATAGAGTTGCACAGGCTACAACTGGCAGCAAGACATGCATACTCATTATGGATATTAATCTACATCATCTTTGCATAATATTTTAGGCATACCAGCAGAGGTTGTTCCCTACAGAGATTCAGGTAAGTGTTCCCAGATAACCTCATCCTGCTGGACAGAAAACTGTAACTGCAGGTTCTTGTTTCTGACATGCTTATATGTTAAAATGACCCCCCAGCTGTAAATCCATTGGTTTCCAGTTAGCTTGGTTTTGGACCTAGGTGTGATACAGACATTCTGTAGCAAGCTTGTCATAGTGGCTGGCTGCTAGCAGATGTATACCTCTAGCAGATTGCCCCATTTTTTGGTAGGCCTGCCAGCTTCTCACAAGATCAGCTCACAGAAGTTGTCATCCTTTTTAGGGGAGAACCCAGGAATTCTGTTCAGTCTCTCCTGAGAATGCTAGGCAGTTTTCAGCATTCCCTGCAGCCCTCTATCTCAGATGGCAAAAGTGTGAGGGAGCTGGAATCTGGCTTCTGCAAAACAGTGATACTCAGCTCTGACCACCTTCCTCAGCTCAGAGCACAGAGCCTTCCCCGGTAGAAGATGCCAGGTGAAAGCAACAGAGAAACAGTTCCAGCTGAGAGGCTTGAACAGCCAGCCAGTCTAAAGGCAAATTTCCTTTTATCAGGGACTGCCAAGCAGCAGCAGAGCAGATGTAAAAAGCCCATAGCAGGAAATTTTCAATGGCTTGATTGCATTACTGACCTCATCCCTCCCTCCAAAGGCCAATGCCACATTCATTGGTTATGATGAGAGGCAGACAGCTCAGCAGACCAGCCTTTTTGAGAGGACATCTGCTGAAAAACTTCTCTGCTGTGGAGTGGGGAATAGCTGCTGTGACTTGGACTGTTTCAGGTGAAGACAGAGTTATGTTGCAGCATAATCGCTAGGGGAGGTTTTTGAGTTACCTATCCCCAAGGGGTTACATCAAATACCAGGGCAGAGGAATCTGCTGTAACACAATCCTCTCCCCACGTTGCCATGTACAGAAAGAGGATTACAGTGCTTTTCCAGTTGGTATTTAGCCTCTCCACTTCTCACCATGGCCTTTGTTGCTTCAGTTCTAGATCACTTCAATACACCCAACTGAGACACTGAAAATACTTAGCTAGTGGAGGACATCATGCCTACTGCATTGGACAGGTTCAGGTGATACATGCAGCACTGGTGATCCCAGCTCTGCTTGGTTCCAGTTCAGTAGCAACTGAACATGAACACAGTGGCCAGTCATCTTCTACTGCCCAGCTATTTCAGTGAACCTGGGCTCACTGTGAATAGTCAGTTTTATTGTTACTCGTTCTTGGGCCCTTTTAACTTCATTAATTTCCTGGCACTTGCAAGTACTGCTTTGTCTGTACTCAGTCACCACGTAGGTCAATACTTGCTGTGCTTGATAGTGCTGGTAATGGTGGGACACAATGTGTTTGTATTTTTACCATCAGAAATAATTATGTTGCTTTTCAGAGATTACCAGAAGAGAAGATTCAATTGCAAATGGTAAATATAAACAAGCAAACAGAAGTTTTTCTTGTGGATGCTGTCTTTCAGGACTGAGTTTTGCTTTGTGATGATAGCTATACCGCTTTTTGATACCTAGCTATTTCCTAATAAAAAAGTACAAGTTTGAGAATAGTTATTAAAATGCACTGTGATGCTTTAATAGAAGAAATACTGTGCAAGTCCTTCCATACCACGTTACAGTGGGACTACTGCATTTAGAAGGCAGAGTAATACAGAACAGACACTTGCCAAGTATGAATTGATGTTCTGATAAATTCTGTGTCTATAGATCATTCATACCACTGCACAGGCGAAGATTTGTGAGTCGGAACAGTGTAATGCTCTGTTAACGTTAACAATCAACTAACTGAGTTTGTCCCCAAACCAGAACTTGATCAATCCAGAATGCTTAAAGAATTAAAAATTCAAAAATGTGACTTCAGTGTCAGGTGACCCAGAACAGAATTTCTTGTCAAAGTTTAGTTGCTTTATGGTTCAAAAGCACAACAGCAAAACTCTGTAGCTCATCTGGAGTACATTTCCAGTACTCTCCTGTTATATCTGTAGAGAAAATGACATTCACTGCCAGGCAGTGGTTGCCTGGATGCAAAGCCCAATGTAAGTGAAATCAGCATCTAAAACCTGCGATGAATCAACTCCCAAAGGCTAATATGCACCAGACTGGCTGGGGGTCTTCTCAAGCAATCAACAAACAAAAAAGGAAAAAAACACCTGGTTTGAACATGTCATTGGCATTCTGGTAAAATATTCATCTCTTTCTGACTTTTGACAATACAATCGAAGAAAGAACAGAATCTGGCACCTCTGCTCACTAGTAGCATAGAGCAGAATGCTCTCAGTTTAACCCTCTAAAAATATCTAGCTTGGTCTTATGCTGTTCCTTCTATGTATCAGTATAGCTATCTATAGGAGACTAACTGTTAACTACAGTTTTTAATTTGGGGGGTGCAGAAATACTTCAACATCAGGCTCAAGTAGACTGATGGTACTCATACGCTTAGTAATGAAGATGGTTAAAATATTGTAGCTGTGATTGTGCAAAGCAACCAAGAATCAAACTGAAGCTCCCCTGTACTACTGCTTTACTCCCCCCACTGTAATTCTGAGACTACTGATTGCCCCAGACTAGACAGAAAAGACCCAGAGTGCTCTAAAACAATTCTGTATTGTTAATGCAACCATCTAATTAACCTTAAAAAAAAAACAAAACCACCAAACAAAACAAACCTGCTCTTTTCGGGGCGATTTAAAAATTGTGAATTTGATCTTTCTTGAAAGGCTTGCAGATCTTTCCTTTGAACAAACAGTTTTACAAATAGTCTGCTCTGAGAATATATTTCAGATACAAAAAGGGAAATAAACTTAAAACTCCTTAATTTCAGAGTTCCATGGCAATAACAGATTTCTTTTTTGTAGCATATGAAAATGAGAACACTCACCTCCATCAGTGGACAGTACGGTGGATGGGCATACGGAAAGATGGTAATTTCTTGAATACTTTTTTTAAATTCAACTGATGTCAACCCTGTTGAACATTCATCCACAAAAAAGATCTGTCTCAAAAAAACATTTTTTTTTTGACATGAGTACTTTGTTGAAGAGCATCAAAGCTTCTCATAACTTGTGTGCATGTATGTTTTGCAGTTGAGCCTAGTGTAGAGACATCTGGTGGAAGCAGACTTTATTCACTGAGCGATACACTGTACCTTGTTATATTCATAAGGGCCATGCCTACAGTTGAGACCTAATTTTCCCTCTCTATTTCAGATGAATTCTTTCATTTTGTCATTCTTTGCTTTGCAATTGGAGCTTTACTAATTTGCTACTACTATTACAAAGGTAAGGCAAGACTTCAATAGGGGCATAAATTGTTGTACACTAGAAAAAAATGAACAAAGCCAAACATTTATTTTGTTGCCTTAGATTGGACTATTTCTCTTGGAACTGGTTTAATCACTTTTGCTTCCCTGGAAACCACTGGGATATACTTTGGTCTAGGTAAGTGTATCTACAGCAGCCAGCTTGGTATCAACACTAAGGATACGAGGTCAGACAGTCTACGCAAGTCTGTACAACCGCTAGTGCCGAGATTCCCTAAATCATCCTGTAACTATCTACACCATGTGTCTTAGTGACACCGAAGGGAGAGGTTGACTCATTTTCCATTCTCAATGATCACAAGACCCTGAGTCACCTCTTTCTGCAGCAATGGCTGATCGCGAAGTTGCCATGACAACGTATAATTTTAGCAGCAAGGCAGTCTTCCCACACACACTCTGTAAGGTGCTGCGTGCTCAGGCTGCCATTCATTCCCCGGGGACTGAAGCAGCTGAACACCCTGAGGTAGAGCTCTCAGCAGAACCTGGATGGCAGCAGCTACTGAAAATGCTATTAAAAAATGGGCAATCTTGGCAATCCCTAGGGATGACGTGGGAAAGGTGCAACTAGCAGCAGGTTATGGCTTCCCCACCAACAACAGAAGTCTCCTTTATAATCGTGTGGTAATATTTTTGGTAGGTTGTCAATGGTTCTCTTAGGAATCATCCTTGTCACTACTTTGTTTTTAATTATATTGCAAAAGTGCATGTTTAAACAGTAATCTTGGGTTCATTAATGCAACTGTCAGTGTTTGGTTTTTGACATTTTTCTGTTTTCTATGTTTTATGTTGCTATCTGGCTCATGTTGAAAAAAATGTTTGTTTTCACAATTAGTGTATCGAATTCGGAGCGTACTTGACAGTTTTATTCCTCTGATTGACAAATTGAGGCCAACAGGTAATAGCAATTTTCTTACTGACTGCATGCGTATTTCCTAGACCTTCCTGGGTACTTCATTTGGGTCAGGTCATAAGACCAACTTCTCTAAATCACAATTTCCAATCTTCTTAATTAAAAAAATTATTTTACTACAGTCCATCACAGGTGCTTGGGTTTGAAAATGAATTATTCTTGACTCTTTCCATGTGGCAGAGCATTTTCACATTTTTAATACTCTGCCCTATATGGGGTATTAACTATTTGCTGACAATGTCTGAATAAGAATTCTACAGCTCAATTAAAAATTCAGGGACTGTGGTAGGTTTTTCTTGTTGGGTCTTCAAACAGACTCCAGGCTCACATTTATCTATGTTCATGAACATGAAATAAGAAGAATGCTGAAAAGCTGCACAGATACATGTCAGTTTGAACACAATAACCTGACACTCTTCTTTTTCTTCATCATGCAGGCAGGATGAAAACTGCCTAAGAGGAGGAGTATTGCCAGAGAGTTCCACAAAACCCTGCTGTCTGAATTTCTAGTATTAAAAGAACTGCTTGATGAGGCAAACATAAAAACCTAATGGCTAATGCGAAATATTGAAATGTCAAACCACAGAAAGACATCATTCCCTCCCCTCAAAAATAAACCTGAAATCGCATTACAGGGTCTCAGTCTTTCTTCTGAAGTGATTCATGGCTCAGCAGAGCTCATAAGACAATCTAGATGTTGGTTTATATTTAATTCCATTAAATACAAACACATTTTCCTTTCCTCCCCCATGCAACCATGTTAGTCTGCCTATGGTGTATCAAAATCAACAAAATGACCAATATTATCCTCAGCTGGTTCTGGATTAGGCTCTGGATGTTTCAGTAGAGATCTTGGCAACCACACAGCCCCCTCCTCTTCACCCCTTGTGATGCTGCGAACCAGGCAAACACCAGCTGCTTGCTTACACAGCTGAGCCCCAACAGTGCAATAGCACTGACACAGATTAATTTATTGTGGCAGAACTCAATATAGTGTGCGTATAATGATTTCACCCAGTGAAAGCTGGGTGAGATTTTACATGCAGTGACACAATGGTGCAGTGATGAGATTATTAACAGCAGCAAATTTCATCTCTTCTTCTGAGGGGAAAAATAAAGTACTTGATTTGACTCATTCCCCAACATTTTTCTCTCAGTAAAATAAAGTGCAACTTTGCCATTCCTTTCATTGTAAAGGGACACGTCACATGTTATATATGTAGGGCTAATGCACTCATAGGCAGACTCCAAAAAAAAAAAAAAAGGGGGGGGGGGGATGCCTTTGAATTTTTACTAAAAATTCAAGGTGTTCATACACATAGAAGGATGAAGGCATGAAGTCACACAGAGTCACAAAACATGGAATTGTAAGGAAATGTAGATCTAAAAGCCATTAGTCCAAACACCCCAAAGTTTTGGAGAAGCAATTTAAAGCCTTGCTCCAAAAATTAAAGCACTTACTGTTTAGTTGTACTTAATTTTAAATTTTAAGCACCAGTGTTGATCATTCTCACATGGTGCAGTTCCATTTGCATATCCAGAAACACTAGCAATTGTATGCAGGCCTGTACCAACACAGCACAGCAGTTACCTAACACATCAGGGGTTAAATTAAGCAATAAGCATGAACACAAGTTATTTCGTAATATTTATACTCTCATTTACATATACTATTTATGTATCTTGTCATACAAAAATACTGTATATTTTGTGTTGTTAGTCTGCAAGTAAAGTCTTGCTCAGACCAGTGTAGTGTTGTTAACGTCAACTGCTTCCAGGTCAACAGAAAACTACGCATAGTCACCCTGCTCTGATGGAAATTGCTTTTTTTTAGTTTACTCTGCTATATGACATCTTTCTGAAAGGTAATTTGTGGAATAGTCAGGATGAGAAACTATTTCAGTACTAAATATATTTTCAAATTTGGTACTCCACAGTCAACAAAGTGATTTTTAAATTTTTTTTTAAATAGAAGCTGACTAAGGGTTAAATAAGCAAAACGTATAAAAATAGCAAAATGTTTAAAAATCACCCAGTGGAACCCATCATGTGAAATGAACAGCTCACCCAACATAGAGAGCTCACATGAGGAGACAATTCTGTAGAAAAAAGCAACTTACGTGTTCAGCCGCATCCTCTCAGCCACCTGGGAATTCCCTGCTGTTCGTTCAGATTGTTCTTCTTGAGTCCATCTCACCATCTTAAACATTCCTGCCTCTTGCCCAACGGCGATGCTCTCATTCCGGTCTCACATATCCCCCCTGCTGCAGCACTGGCCAAGCACTCAAAAATATGATACCAGTTCCTATGAAGAGTTTCAGCCTCCTTAAATGAGCTTGTGCTCACTGAGCTACCATTCTCCAAGCCCAGCAGTCTTGAGCCCAGGGCTCACTGCTCACTCCCACAGCTCTGCTGGGCCTCCGCCTCCCCCTGCTGGCTCCCCAGGACATGATCCAGGACGCTTCCTTTTCACCTTCATTTTTAAATGGCTGGGGGGCAATGCAGAGAGGAGGAATTGAAGCAAAGGCACTGGCCACCCTCCTCCCGCAATACATGCAAACCTCTCTTTTCACCAAACTCCCTTCAAGACACGATTTTAATCTTCAGCAGTAAGTTGGACCAAACATTGAAGAAGTTATTTGATTCACCCTAGGCTACAATGCCCAACGTCTATTTCCCTGCCGAAGCACGGCCTGCTCAGACCTTCAGTGAACACCCAACTGCTCCCACGCTAGCACTCACAGTAGGGAAGGTTAATTGCAAAGCAGAAAATGCTCCTGCTATACAGCACACAAAGCACAGCTGCCCACAAATTGTTAAATAACCTGAATATTTTTCAGTGACTTAAAACTTTCAGATGTTACTCCACTGCACAAAACCCCACGGAGAAAAAAAAGAGATTAAAAACCAGAAAGTTTTTTAAGCTGGTATTTTTATTAGAACGCTCTACATAAAGCACCTTTGCCTGCTTTAAACTTACAGTACTTCTCTGAACACTGATTTTCTGTAACAGCACAAGATGCCTCAAACTACTCCGCATTTCTTGATTTGGACACTGCCACCTTAACAGCTTGCACAATGGCATCTTTATCAATGCCAAACATCTTCAGGAGCTCAGCTGGCTTCCCACTGCGTGGTACATGAGACACGGCCAAGCGATTGACCGTGATACCAGGCTCACCCACTACTGCAGCGCACACTGCTTCTCCAATGCCACCTATGGAAGAAAGTCAAACGTGACATGCATCTCTATGCTTCAACAGGCAACATACAGATTGCATCTATATCTGATTCAAAGGTCCATGCAAGTTAAATCCTCAATTCACATGCTTATGAGAATCATTGATTGTAATGTATGTCTGAGTTACCCAATTGTGAAATAAAACCAATTCCCTGTTTCAAAGGCATTCTGAGGACAACCAGCCTGACACTTCTCAAGTCCTTACAAATTGGCAGTAAGAAACATATACCTCTAAAGGGCACAGAACTGTCAGGAAGCCTTCACCACCAGCATCAGCCACCAAAGGCCAGGTTTAAAACTATATTTAGGCTGAGGAGTATTCACAAATGTACTTAAGAAGCTGACAGTCTTAATTCCCACCAGTCTCAACAGCATTTAAGAGCCCCATCTTTCACAATGCCCGTACACGCTGCTAGGCACCTCTCTGAGTTATGCAATGTATTCACAACCTTTGCTTAGAGCTCAGCTCAGACTGAATCACTATCAGCCACAGGGATAAAGGATGCAATGGAGAACTGTTTGGCAGCAGAAGTCACTGGAAGCAGGAGTACTAGGGAAGATGAAAACACAGGACTGGTGTCAAGAGCATGTGCTCTGAGACCTGGTAGGAGAGGCACTTTGGTGCTGCACTTCAGTTAGGGTGTATCCAGGAACGCAGTGCTTTGCACAGCTCTGGCCATGATGTGATTTAACCAGTTAAACTTAGCCTCCAGACAGAGGCACCTCCATGGATGCGGCTGGTAAGATCAGGTAGATGTGGTCTTGCAATATATTCAATACACCTTGTGATGCATGTGCATTTGACCTTCCTTGATTGCATCACACAGAGAAAGCTGTGCCAGTGTAAATCACGTGTTCATCACCTCAAGGCGTGATGAGTTTGCCATCTTGCAAATAAGCAGTAGAATATTTATCCAGAGCAGAAAGATAAGCTAGAAAATGACGAGGCTCAGTGATGCTATCACCACCCATAGTCTGGAACAGAAGTATGGTATAATCAGCACTTATGGTAATACCAGCTCACTTCAGATACCTGGCAAGAGTGATGCTCACCTTAAAGTAAGATTGTATTCTCACAATATAGACTAATTTTTGCAATATCTACGAATGCCATAGTTCACAGCTGCCCCTCTGCTAATTTCTCAATTTCCCTCCAAGAGGAACAAGCCTGACATGCAATTCACAACAGCTGCTTTCTGTTTGCATATGGTCTCATCTTCACAGCACGTGTTTGCACAGGCAAGGCCCTGAAAACCTGTGCAAACAAGGCATGTCAGAGAGCAAGTGCCAGCAGACTATGGAGTTAACTCCAGTCAGCAGCTGGTCACAAGTGGTGTTCCCCTGGGCTCCATGTTGGGGCCAGTTTTGTTTAATATCTCTGTCAGTTACCAGGATGAAGGGATTGAGTGCACCCTCAGTAAGCTGAGGGCAGGGGGGCTCCACAGAGGGGTCTGGACAGGCTGAGTTGACAGGGCAAGGCCAAGCGAGGCTAAGTGCAGGGTCCTGCACTCGGGTCACAACAACCCCCTGCAACGCTACAGGCTTGGGGAAGAGAGGCTGGAAAGCTGCCCAGCAGAAAAGGGCCTGGGTGTGTTTGTCAACAGCCGACTGAACATGAGCCAGGAGTATGCCCAGGTGGCCAAGAAGGCCAACAGCATCCTGGCTTATATCAAAAATAGTGTGCCCAGCAGGACTAGGGAAGTGATTGTGCCTCTGTACTCTGTACTGGTGAGGCCGCACCTTGAATACTGTGTTCAGTTTTGGGCCCCTCACCACAAGAAAGACATTGAGGTGCCGGAGCGTGTCTAAAGACAAGCAACAAAACTGGTGATGGGTCTAGAAAACAAGTCCCACGAGGAGTGGCTGAGGGAATTGGAGTTGTTTAGTCTGGAGAAAAGGAGGCTGAGGGGAGACCTTATTGCAAGACCCCTATCACAAGTGGAGACCTCTCTACAGCTACCTGAAAGGAGGTTGTAATGAGGTGGCTGTCCATGTCTTCTCCCAAGTAAGAAGTGATAGGACCCCTGGAGGTATTTAAAAGACATAGATGTGGCACTAAGGGACATGGTTTAGTGGTGGACTTGGCAGTGTTAGTTTAACAGTTGGACTCAATGATCTTAAGCGTCTTTTCCAACCTAAATGATGCTATGATTCTAAATAAAATCCTGGCACAGAAACTGGCAGAGTCTTGTAGAGACTACTCTGCTTCTCTCAAGAAGTATTTTATCTTAAGATTAACTTGGGAATCATCTTAAAAATTCCTTCTTGTGTGCATCATGCACTTTTTACCCTCAGCTTAGGAACACTACTATATACCAGCAACAGATTCTGAAATGGCCTGTAAGCAGGTGAAATGAAGGAATAAGTGTCCAACAAGGATGTAAAGTGTTCTGTCTCTTCACAGGCCCTGATCTGCTCTTTTATAGTAGTAAAGAAAGAGAGAGGAATTTATCCCTGAGTGACTGCGGAAACTGCCAAACCCATTTGATTTCAAGCAACCTGGAATCAAGCTTTTGGACACGTAAAACTTAAGAAAGGTGCACAGCAATGGTCTCTCTTGCAATTTAACGAACTGCAGAGCAGCTGCTGTAAAGCCATACTGAGACCATTCTGTGCAGAATCACTGCAGCAGGACACTGCGAATAAATGAATCAAGACTTCATTTGGACTAAGCATAGAGAAGGGCACAAAAGGCCAAGTTAATCAGAAAGCCAGCCCTGATCAACCCATGGAAATTTTCAACCCTCAGTGTTGTCTTGTGATTGTAATAGCAATGAAAAAGGCTAAAACTTCTCTTTTGCTTTAACTGAATGACAGCATCAGGTCCCATACTTGTCTCTCAGGTCAGGAGAAACAGTGAGCTTCCCACCCCTGGGGAACAACTCTGTGAGCTGTGACCTCCCGGACCCAGCTCACCTTCATGGTAATGGTCCTCCACAGTGACAATTCTGCCCTTGGTTGCTCTTCCATTTTCAAGTATTGTCTTCTTATCCAGAGGCTTTATAGTGAAAGGATCAATCACACGGATGAAGATTTTTTCTGCAGGAATAGAATTAAATTATTTGCTAGATGAATTTGGAGAATACAAGACAAGAGAAGTGGTACAGGGAGCCCCTGCGATCTTGTAGAGCCACTATGGAAACTGTCTACTCTAACTCCCAGGTATCTGTACCTATGGCTTGTTTACCACAAAAACCAACTGACCCTAACTTTTGTATGTGTTCTTTCTTCATGCACCTTGTGAGACAGTAACATCCATCTATTCCACAGACAAAACTCTTGAGGCAGAAAGCCTTGGATAAGTGACTCAAGGTCACTAGGAGTGCCTGCCAGCAAAGCAACAGTCTAACTGGCCTTCCCACAGGTAAGAGCAGAATCTAGTCACCAGGAAATCCTTCTTATTCAGACTGACAATCACAATTTTTTCACAGACCTTCCTTTTGCCTTTATTGTCAAGCCAAGCACAATTTCCTTCTGCTTCTTTGGTCTGTAGGCATTCTGAATTCTTAATTGCAGGCTGCCACCTATCAGCTATGCCTGTTTGAATTGTCCCAGCCCTGACGGTGGCACCCTTAAGGTTGGCATCAAAACCAGAATTTGTTCTGTCATCGTAAGGCAGGCCCAGATTGCTTGTTAAAGCTACATACAAGTGGCAATTGTTTATAAAGAATAGCAAATTACATGAGGTTTTGTCTGATCTTGGCTAGCTGAACACTGAGTCAACTCTCATCATACATAAAGAAGCCCTATGTTATGTTGACAGTTTTGTGACTGAAGTCTCTTTAGTGGCCGATATATTTTACATATTTAACACTGCCTCTACACTAAGGGATTATTTCGCCATAGCTGGTTATTCACACTTCAAGATAAGTAGAACATCGCAAAGCATGGTAAATGCAGAAAAATAACAGCTGTGAAAATACAACTTCCAAAATGTCCTAAGCCTGATAGCTCAAGGTCATGGCAAAATATCTGTCCACCTAGACACAGTATACCCGTAAGACACAAGCAGCATTGATTTTATTATCTCTTACTATTTGCAATTTCTTCCTGGGCAATAGGCTACTGACTCACAGATAGATTTTTTTGGCTTCTTTCTCTTCTTATTTCATTGAAGGATTTTTATCTTTGCTGTGAGCTGTCAGTGCATTTGAGTACTATCATAGAATTATTGCTTCCCACGCTAGTTAAAAGTTGATACATTAATTAAAAAAAAAAAGCATTTATCAGTGAACCATATGTACATAAAGGCACTGCATTTCAACAGCACCGTGGTGTAAGAGCACACACACACCCACAGTTGCTGTGGCTCAGATGACAAGCTGTATTTTGTTCACTGGCCCCAGCCTGACTGCATTCTGTTGTGCTGGTACTCTAGCCCACCTAGACAATATGCCAGGGAAGGATCACTCTGGCTTCCAATACACTTCCTCTAAGATTCTGCCTGCAGGGCACTTTCGGACAGATTAGCAATTCTAAGGAGACTTTGATCTGATCAGTTTGGCAATTTTCAGGGCTACTAATGCTGCTAAGCTAACTAAAGCCTACTCAACTAGGCAAGATTGGCAGATATATACTATGTTGCACTGTATCAGCTTAAATACTAATTAACGTTTACCAGTACAAAGGGTGAGCAGTTAGGCTGAGTGGTACTGATTTCTTTGCTGTGTTAAATGATAAAAAAGGAAAAAGAACCCCCCATAATCTGATCACCTTTTCTCAGCTGCTCTGCTGCAGCCAGAGCCTCATGCAAAGTGACTCCTGCTCCAATCACAGTCACCTGGTCATCCTTACTCTTCAGAACCACCTGCAAGAAAATGTTTCCATTTTTAACAATAGATCTTATTGATATTTCTGGATATTTTATTAAAAAGATCAAATCTTTGGCATTGGAATGTGTTAGAGGGAAAGGGGCTTTTACAGGAGGAACTTTGCGTATTTCTTCTGATTCTGTTCATCTGGGTAACATTTACCTTTGCCTGTCCGATATGGAAGTCCTCATTGTTGTTGTAAATGACAGGATTTTCAGGACGACTAGTTCTTATGAAACAAATGCCCTGTTTTGAAAGTAAACATGTTATAAGTTACAAAACCAGAAAGGTGATGACAGTCTAGTTTGTAAACCCTATGAAAAAACACAGCAAATCGACTTTGTCTAATTGTCTGGTTTTCACCCTTCCATGTCACCTCTGGTCCTACTGAGTAACCTCTTCTCTGCACCCCCCACTGCCTCCCCCAATTCCAATTAGTCCTTTTTCAATAGCTGGTTGTTTCAGACATTACAACACAGTTAACCCATTCCTAGAGCACGCTGATAACTTACAATTTTCTTTCTGATTCCAAGATCTTTATTTCTCTTTTGTTCTCTTGTGGAAATGGAGAATCCTACTTGAGTTAATTAGAATCTTAGAACTTTGCCATACATGTGCAAATTTTACTCTAGCAACTTTAAAGGAAAAGAAGACATGCTCAGCTGAAAGCAAGGAAAAATGCTTTCCATCATTTACTGTCCTGATGCCCTTCCAAAAGAAGTAACAAATCAGTACTTAAATCTAATCTCTCCCTCACACTACCTTACACTCTTTTCCCTCCTCCTCTTTTTCACAAACCACTCATTACATTTGTTACATACCAATTTTCCAACTCCTTCACAAAAAACCTACAGTAGCAAGACTGAAATTTTTCAGATTATTTGCTCCTTTCCCAAGTTAAACTCCTATGGCAGCCAAAAGGAGTACCAATCAAGGAGATGACTATGTCAAATTAGCTGAAGATAAGAGAGATCAAAAACTCTGTCACAGCCACATGGGAAGTCTTCAGTCATCCTCAGCCACAGTCTAATTTAACTGCAGTCCTTCACTGGCAACAGAGGAGCACAAGATGACCACTGAGACAGTCAACTAGCATAAGCACCAGCAAGCAGCATCTCCAAAAGATATAGACTGTCTTAGACTACTAGAGGACTTGGATCCTGAGCTTTCACGTACAGGCAGTTGATGATCAAAATCCTCAAGAAAAAAATCTATCTTTCCATATCCAGCTTCAATTTTGACCCCACAGATATCATACTAGGAGTGTACTTTCTCTAAGTTTGCCAAAGACCAACAAGAGAGTTACACTTGCCATTATTTCTGAGCCAATTTAGACCCAAACTGCAATCGCCGTGTAATCATTTACATCTCCCCAAATCAGGCCCACAGCATTCCAGACTTCATTTTGCACTAGCCTGGACAGAACATCTGCAACCTCTCCATGCAAATAAAACATCCCACTGCCATGCTGGAGCCTTTGAAAGAATTTACGTGGGTAGAGACATTCAAGAAACATGTCAGAAGCAACAAAAGAAGTATTAAAAAAGAATTATTCTCTGGCTCAGAAATATTGTGATGCAAACCTTAGTGTTGGCAGCTATTTCCACTGCTTTTTCAGTGGCTACAGCATCACTAGGGTAAAACACGGTGGCATTGGGAACAGCGCGGAACATGCACAGATCCTCCAGTCCCATCTGAGATGGCCCATCCTCACCTAAAAGAATTAAACCAGGGTTACAAAAAGTAAGTGCACATTTTTGACAATCATTCAATATAGCAGTGAGGTTCAATGTAAACCAGAAAAAAAAAAAAGTATAAAATCAGGCACACACAGAGGACATGCAAGTCTACCTGCTTGAGACAAGAATCATCTTCTCCTTAAACTTGGAACCATCTAAACAGTAAACAAAGATAGAAAGAGACTAAAAAGAAAGAGAATTGGGGTTAAAAAGAAAAATTAGAAAAATAAAGTGTAACAATAGAACAACACAAAAGGAACTCAACCAAAGTAGGAAGCGGATAGATACAGAAAGAGGGTCACAAGATACCTGAGCATCTTCAGATTTACACGTACTGAGGACGCATGAGCAAAATTTATACTTGTCAACAGTGTTCCTCTAGATTTAAACTGCTGGAAATGTGAAAGGAGAATTGCACGTGTTCCATCAGACACGGAGAGTGCACTTGGTACAACTACTCCCAAATTCTTTGGCTCACTTCAAGATTAAATGAAGGGTATGTATTTTGCAATACTATAAAAAGCCTATTAAACAGCAATAGGGCATTTGTGTTGCTAATTTAACAACTCAAGTGCCTTCTGGCATAAACTGCAGATCTATAGAATTGTTAGCCAGAACATATGCTGCATGCCATGATTTTCCATAGTTAAAGAAACAACCACCACAACACCCCCACCCCCAATGACCTTATGTAACGGTGCTTTGGGAATGGCACTGTTCCAAACCAGCCATGCAAAGAGTTCTGAATCCAGTCATGTCACAGCCTGCAGAGCAGAAGCAGGACAGTAAGCCCTCCCACATGCACCCGCTACCTGTTGCTCAAGAAGGGTGAGTTCACGAGGAAGGAGGAGAGTATTTTCATAAGAGCAGTACAAAACTCTGAAGAACTTTAAACATGTTAAAGAAATCAATCATTGAACTCTGCCACTAAACATTACTAATAAAGTAAGCATGAACCAGGAAAAGAGAGCATCAGCTTTCAATCATGACATGAAAAAAAATTCTTAATGTCACAGTTTCTAAATCCATATGCACTTTGACTGAATGAGCCAGATCTCATTGGGCATCTTCCTTTCCTAAAATGCACCCATACAACGTATACATAGAAGTGAAATTATGAAGAACAAAACTAACAGGTACCCTAATCAGAACCTTACCCAAGGTAAAAAGAGTACTCATGCTTCTCTTACTTTTGCTAATGTGGTGCCAATAACACCAGCATTCACAGTTCATACTAGTAATTCACAGACTAGCACTAAACTGAGTTTGGCCCCAAGTGCATCTGTACGAAAATCCTGATGTACATGGTTTTAGAGTAACACAGATCAAAAGAGAGTAATTTTCAATTACATCTGCAAAACCTACATTTACAGCTTAATAAAAAAGAGTGCTTAATATGAACTGCATCAAATGTCTAGCATATAAAGCTGGCTGTCTAAACAACTGATATTTCTTGTTTTGACACACGTACACTACGACTTCTTTCCCTCTACGTTCAGTTTTGGAAATACAGATTTTCCAACATAAGAAGGGCACGGACCTGTTGAAGCAAGTCCAGAGGAGGGCCACAAAGACGGTCAGAGGGCTGGAGCACCTCTACTATGAGGACAGGCTGAGAGAGTTGGAGTTGTTCAGCCTGGAGAAGGCTCTGTGTAGACCTTACAGCAGCCTTCCAATACCTAAAGGGGGCTACAAGAGAGATGGGGAGGCACTCTATCAGGGGTGGAGTGATAAGATGAGCAAGTCACTGTTTTAAGCTGAAAGAGAGTAGATTTAGATTAGATATAAGGAAGAAATTCTTTATTGTGAGGGTGGTTAGACACTCACCCAGGTTGCCCAGAGAAGCTGTGGATGCCCCATCCCTGGAGGGGTTCAAGGCCAGGCTGGATGAGGCTTTGAGCAACCTGGGCTCATGGGAGGTGTCCCTGCCCATGGCAGGGGGGTTGGAACTCCGTGATCTTTAATGTAGGTCCCTTCCAACCCAAACCATTCTATGATTCTGTGATTCCATTACTCTCTTATGACACTGAAAACATTTAATGGTTCACTAGATGTTTTGGTCCATAAGCAACTACTGGTCTAGGAGTGAACTTAAGAGTAATGCAGAAGGTCAGAAGGTCATTGTGATAGTTATTTCTCACAAATTTCGTGGGTCCAAATTTCAGTGCAGCAGAAATCCAGGTCTACCTAGAACTGCATACATAAAACTTCAATTTTCACCACAGTTAGGATTCTGAATTCCATGCAGGCCCAAAGTTCATAATTCATACCCTTCCATTTAAAATTGAATTTTCTAACTGCTTGAGGATTTCTCTGAATTACTTTCTTTTACAATTCAGTTGCAAAACTTGGAGTTCAAATTCTTTTTTGAAAATCAGAGTTGAGGCCTGAAGTACATTTGTAACTCAAACAACTTTATAAATCTAAGTATGCACTTCACAATCACAGCTCCCAGCAGAATGTTTCAAGTGCTGAAAACTGAAACTTGGAAGTGTAGTACTAGGACACAGTTCAGGAAGCCCAAAGGAGTTTTATCATCTTAAATGAGCAAAGACCAAAGCTAATTGGCTTTTGCACCAACACCCTTTGCTGCTTGCTAAAAGACTTTAACTGGATTGAACTAGACTATGATGAGGTGGGATGACTGATTTTAAAAATAAGAGGGTTGCAATAGAATCCCTCCCTTAATGACATACACAAACCATAATCTGATATACTCTACTTACAGTCTCTGCTACTGAAGCATACTTTGTATCATTCCAAGTTATGCTCAAGGTTCTGGATGAGACTATACACATTTATGAAGCATCTTTAAAGCTTTACCAATACTACAGGTCAAACTATTTTGCTTTAAACAAAAAAACCCAACTTTCCTCCAAACCATACTGCTAGCCAAAACTATTAAAGCAACTGAAAAATTTATGTATGCAAAGAACCTTAATTTACTACCCCTGTCAGCTCTCCCTCTCTTTCTTTTTCCCTATCAATACCTAGTAGCACTTCAAGCATGAATGTCTACTGGCACTTTCCTTCTTGGTATGCAAGTCTGCTCCTGTTTTCATGGGTGATGCCTAGGCATTTCATTGAAAAAACAAAACTCCTTTCCTCCCTCAAACTAAAATCAAACCCCAATATGATCTGACATGTACCAGGTTATGATGGGAAGCAAAAACCAGAGAAGGTACTGCGCATTTGCTGAATTATGTAACAGCTTCACAGTTCCCATTTCATTAGTATTTTGAGGCTTCGGGGGTTTTTAATTAACACATTAACTGCTTCAGTAGTAAGAAATACTGAGAAAAGTTGAAGCAATTATTTCAAATCGGTGATCTTCAAAGGCATAAAAAACCCAAACTATTTACCCTCTTTTTTTTGAGATTGGAGGCCAAGAGCATCTGTGCAAGAATCAGTATCATTAGTTTCTCACTTCAGGGACTGTGAAACAAAGGCACAGTAAGCACACAACTATTATCACAGAGGATTTCAACTGCAAAGATGGAAAGAAACATAAGCTCCTCACTTGCAATCCAATCCCTTTATATGACTCTATACTTGTAGAGTGAAAAAGCTTGAGTCTTATTTTTATCAGGGCAAACTGATAAAAGAAAAAAAAAAGCAGATGAGTTGATGAAGGTTTGAAATCTTTCTCATTATTTCTAAATACGTGTCTGATAAAAGTGAATTGCAAATATGATGTCTTCCTATAAATGGTGCCGCTGTTATACAATCACAGCTGTACTAGTGATTGTCTCCACAAAGCATTATCAGTTTGACTGCCTGACACTTATCACTACATGGATGGCAACTGCTGATAAATAAGCCAAGGCCGCCCTTACCAATAGAAACACCGCAGTGTGACCCACAGAGATTGATGTTACTCTCGGAGATGGCAGCCATACGGATCTGGTCAAATGCCCGTGTGAAGAAGGTAGCAAAGGTGCTGGCAAAAGCAACAGTTCTGTCACGAGTGGCACAACCAACTGCAATGCTCACCTGAAAAGAGGGAGATTGTACAAGAACAGTGAATTCCGCATTTATTGACTGTTTCCAAGAGGTCATCTGTGGGACTTCCTACCTTGAAAGTCTAGCAAGAAGCTCTCAATGCAGATTACAAATCTCTGTCCAGTCTTGCTCCTAATTGTCGGCCTTTCCAAAAAAGAAAGGAGGCAACTCACTTGTCCAGTATCTACCCTCCAGCACCTCTTCTGCTCCTTGCCTCAACTGCTAGCTGTTATTGTTGATCCTTCCTGGCAGCTTTGCTTTTTCATCTGTTCCAAGCAGCCATTCGTAGTGTTTTAAGACTTATCTCCCCTTTTTTCTTTTCCTGGTTTTAGTATCTCCACTAGGCAAAAATTATCATTACTAAGTGGGAATAGATTTACCTGTGTTATTTGGACTGATATTTACTAAAAGGACCCTTCTTCAGCAAGATGGAAATTACAAGGTCCTTATATTGTTTATTGTTTCAACTACCCTATACATTTATTTTACACAGAAATTGGTCTGCTCTTCATGGCAAACTTCTCCTAAGCTGATTTAAATCCAAAAATGCCTGACTCAAGCCCATGAAACCGCCCTAGTATAAAATTTGCAAGAGATAGCCCATGGGTTCTTTGGTTATAAATCATTACAGACAACAACAAATTTCTGCCTGAACTTGTGTCTTTCATTTCATTTGCTTCAGTGAACCCATACAGGTGGCAACTGAAGACTCAGTCAAACAGATGAGTTATCAAATTATTTTAGTCCTTTCTGTACATATGTCATCAGGCTAAACTTATTAACTGTTTCTCTGTCCTCATCTTTACAGCCCAGTCTAGCCCAGAACTCCTTGTCACATGGTGACATTCCATTTCCTGTGAAGAAAAAAAAACAAACCTAAAAAGTATCTTCAGAGTTAAATCTCTACAAATAACACTGTGGAAAGTATTGCTGTTGTTTACATGTTACCATATCTTTGTGTTCTGCTGAAACACAGACAATATGACGACAAAAATAAAAATAAAAATAAAAAAGAGGGGAACTTAGAAAAAAATTATTAGAAGCACTCCTTTGTATTATACTTGTAAGCCTTTGCCATAGCCTACTTTCTCCCTAAGAAGTAAGTCAAATTAAACATCCATGAATACACATGTGAAAAGCAAATATTAAAACCCCACCTTCTGAAGACTCAGACCAAATGGTCTCAGATCCTGCTGTGTAATACCAGTATTTCATAAAACCAAGAGACCAATTACCATGTTCTGTTCAGCAATGTAGCATTCAATGTAGCGGCTGGGATGTTCTTTCTTAAAAAGCTCTGAGAAGGTAGAGTTCTTTGTGTCTCCATCCAAAGCAATCACTCGATCATTAGCATGGCCCAGTTTTGCAAGTGCAACACCATAAGCTTTGCGGGTAGCCCACTAGGAAAACAAAAACAGAGCAGCACTGTTACAACCTTCTGTTTCTAGGAGCTTTTTCCCCCCATTTTCTTGTTCTTCCATGACCACATATGCATACAATTAAAACAAAAAACCAAAACACAACCAAAAACATTTTAAGTGTTATCAGTATCAAAAGTACATATAAGAACAGTAACACACAGAAGAGTAAACAAAAAAAGGAAAAATACAGTGAAGCATCAGGACACACATCTATGCTGAAATCAACAACTCCCTACCAATCCAGCTAGGAAGTTCTGAAAACCTTGGTTTCCAATCATAGAAATTCACTGAACCTTATGGAGTTTCTTAATTCTAAATACACACAAAATAGTTTGGATAATTAATAATGATCACAAAATGAAGAAGAGTGATTTGAGTCCTTATATTTTAATGTATCCTTTCAATATCCAGTGAGTTGGACGTCTCTGTGTCACATCACAGAGGTAGGCGTTTACCAGGATACTCAAAATAGCAGAGAAGAGGTGGATAGTTGAAATTGTGTCAAGGGATAACACAAACCCTTCTGCCACCCATTAAACAGTCTCACACTTCAAAGTATCTGACAGTGAAAAAGCAAGGGAGTACCTTTTCTCCCACTTTGTAAGTTGGTGGAGATGGCATCTTAATGTTTCTAATATTTACTACAGGTGCATCTTCTTCTGGGAGGGCTGGAGACAGCTTTTTCTTATTTTGGATTTTGTCATCTATTTCCTGAATGACTTGCTCAGCCATGTTTTTTGGAAGGGGCTTTCCATGCCAGCTTTCCTTATCTTCAACTCCTGTGTATTTAAAATTGCATTACAAGTAAGAAAAATATAAAAACTATTTAAGTTTTTAGCTGCAGATTTTACCCAGCTAAAAGTGCAGTGGAGTATGACAGTCTAGTACAATCTACCAAGGAAGAACATCCTTATTATTCCCACTGTAAACAATTACAATAGTATTCAATTGCATTAAGACAGACATGTTTAGAGAGAAACAGTCAAATTCCATATGTTCCAAACTAGTGACAAAATTCCAGCATCTTCTACTGACATTGTTTTTAAATTGGAACCTAAAAGACCTGGTCCATAACTGTGTTAAGAAGTAAGCAGTAAATCAGTGTGAACAGTTAACATTAAATTTCAACAGTCAGGCCTAAACAAACAAATTCAGCCAAGTTTCAAACAACAACTAACCAAGCTGTCTAATTCAAACAAGACCTGAAGTTTTACAGCTTTATTTAATACCTTCGAAGACTCTTATCTTTGTGCACTCAGCACTAACAGCAAAATTACCTCTGGCTGATATGCTGCTTTTGAACAAGTCACCAAGAATAATGAATTCTTCTTGCTTACTCAATAAAAAGGAATTAAGATATTCACTCCTGCTATTAATATTTATCTGGTCAGAATGACAAATTCACAGAGTGCTGCTAAAAGCTGTAGCTGAACGGAATCATGGCAACCCCTGACACACTGAATATGCATTTACTCCATTCAGCAACGTGCAGTAGCTAGGACACATCTCACTTGCAAGAACCAAAATAATTTTCTTAGCACTAACACTATTGAGAATTATAGAGAGCTTGAAAAACTCTCTGCATGCTATTGTTCAAATGTGTAGGTACACATTTGTCCCCTCAACAATGACATTTAGGTAAGTTTCACACCATGTGAAAACTACAAAAGGATCTTAGAGGCATCATGAACTCCAAAATTCAAACAGCTGCTAACCTATCAAATAATTTCTATGGACTACTGTATCCTTTATCTTGATGAATTATACATCAGATCATATGAAATAACCTGTACTATGACCAGGTACCTTATGTACCACGTCCCATGCAGCTTTGTCAAAACTGTAAGTGCAGCACCCCTCCTTGTTTTCTGTGCATTTATACTGCCTGGCTGGTAACAAGCAGACCCCGTTATCTGCAGGTCAGGGAGCACAGAGCTACTGTGACAAAGTTACTTCCTTCTCTGTCTCAGAGTAGTCTCTGGCAGCCTAGGGATAAAGAGCAAGACAAGAAGGTTGCCCTCTGCTAGGACAATTTTCAAGACCAAGTCATATGGTCTAATGTCCTCCCTGTCCCCGGACATCTTCCAGACTAGAAAAGACTTTTAAAGAGTAACAACTCAAGGACAGCTGACAGCAGAGGAAATCCTACTCTGGATCTGTAAAAGTCCAGTCAACATGGAAGTGCACCTGGCTGGATTATGTGAAGAACCAAGAGCCACATCCTTGCCTGCTTCCAATGAAGCATCAATATAATGTCCTCCATGAGAAAACGCAACAAAAGAAAAAAAAAAACCAGGGTGAAATTCTGAGCTTTCAGATTGTATGGTAGTATGATCAAGTAAAAAAGCTGATAAGATACCAACCTTTTCCTAATGTATAAAACATTAAACTTCTATATTATTTAATGATTGCACCTTTACTGCAGCACTATGTACGTATTATTATATACACATCTGAACACAAAGCAATAAACGTTTCATTACCTGATATGCCTCTGCCTTTAAAAGTCTTTGCAATGATAGCCGTTGGCTGATGTTTGGCCTGGCCAAAGGCTTTGCAAAGTTCCTCCACACTGTGTCCATCAACGATGATAGCATGCCAGCTAAGGACATAAACAGATCAACTGTTTCTAACGGGTTTTAGCATGTGACACTCTCTGTTAGCTAGCAATAACAATAATGAATACTAACTTCATTCCAATGCAGTGTCTTTTTAAGTAAGAGACCCGAAGTATTCGAGAAACACGAACTAGCGTCCATTTGAGATCATAAAATATCACAGTCCCTTTTTTTATAATGCAAAATGAGTGACAGAGGGATTAACAGCTACTAGCAAAATTCACAGCCCACAGATAACTAATGTATCCTAGATTTCTTCAGACATAACAGCCATTTATAATCAAAAGAGCAAATCAAACATCTAGAAATCAGCTAAAAAAATTACAATGAAAGTTGAATAAAATAATAAAAATGCTCCATCTGATCTTTTTTTGGCATGAATTTTTGCATCAACACAGAAATACACATTTCTAAACTAAATTAAAGCTAATACCCAAAGAACTCTCTTACAAGTAGTGGTTTCCATGCCCTTTTTTCATATCTACTTGCTATGACAGTACAGTTAGTCACACAAACAGTTCTAAAATCTGTATTTCATGTGATAAAAACTGTGTTAAGATCCTCCAACAGATTTAGTAGTAGTTTTGTTTTTCCTCTAAGCAAAAAATTCTGCCACTTCTAATATTCCTG
>NW_010121016.1:30353-39575 GCF_000699245.1 Pterocles gutturalis
AATAAAGACAACCAATAGCAGACATTATGGAAGACCATCCTTCCTGGTGATGGCATCCTTTAAGAGCTGAAAGCTCATTTGAAAAAATCCAAAAAGCAAACAAAACCTACAGTTTCAAATGGGACACTATACAAAACTTCTTCTAATCACATACCCAAAGGCTTCGCAGCGCTTCTGGTAAATTTCAACATGATGCTGCAGTGGGGCAGGGTCACTTTGCCCAAGACGGTTAACATCAAATATAGCAACAAGATTATCAAGCTTGTAAAATCCAGCAAAGGCCATTGCCTCCCAAACAGAGCCTTCAGATAACTCTCCATCTCCAAGCAGACAATAGACTCGATAGCTAGAAGAAATTAAAAAAAAAACAACCCACTAAGTTTGATGTGTAAGCACAAAATGAATCAGAAGCAAAACACAAAACAGCTCATAGCAAGAAATCACTGATTTTTCTACCCCAAACTCAACTCCCATCGCTCAAGGCATTCACCTCAGATAACCTGATGTAACCTTAGACTAAATTAAAATACTTTTGAGCTGTTACACATGAAAAAAACAAGATGAGAAATACTGTAGTTCTTTTCAAACCTTTGTCTCAAAAAAATCAGGTCTTAAGCCTCCTATTGCAAGGCTGGAATGAACAGGTCACTGTGACTCAGCAAGATCACTAACAATGCATGAAAGGTTGCTGTCTGCTTCCTCGTTCCTACCATATACTCCCTGGAAGGATGACTAATAATTTAATTTCAGGAAACTATAAATTGGGGATGAACTCAACTACAGATTAAAGCAGGTTGCATATCCAAATTCAGAACTCAGGAAAAAGATAACCAGCATGATATGACTTTGTAGACTACTTCTCCTAAGACTGAAGCTTTTTATTTAGGTAAAACGCAGTTAGCAGAAGCATGGCCTGATCTCTGTGGCATTCAGCTGCTGTATTTTTCTTTTATTACCACTCTCTTTTTTTCAGATCACAAAGCTTTATAAATGTTTATTACCTATTAAAACTAAAAAGAATAGTAAATTAGCCTGCAAATGTATTTCAAAACAAAATAATCAAGATAGCTGTTATCAATTTTTTTTTTTTACTAGACACTAAGCTGTAACAGGCTTTTGATCCGAATCCACCAGCCTTCAGCTAAATCTGAACTCCTTCCACATAAGCTGCTCCCCAGTACCGCATGCAAGACCACCTTTTTCTTCTGTCGTGAAAGCATTGGCTAGATTTTTTCCACACGTAGCATCTGCTAAACTCAATTAAAATCAGCAAGTCATCTTTCACAGAAATTATTTCAAGCTAGTGAAGTGTGGGACACATTAACTAGGCAGCCTATGCTTGAATGTACTAGAACTGTCACATAAAATATATCAACTACATCAGGCTATTCTCCTCCATACAGACTTGCCTTTAGACATCTACTTTTCTTGTCCACAAAACAAATGGCAGAAGCAGTAATTTTTAACTCTGTGGAGTTGAGTGCCTTCCTGATAACATTTTGAAGCCTTACTTTATGATTCAATGGTGCTATTATTGACCATAACAGTTCCTTATCTAAATACATGTTCTCCATTATTTGCCTTTAAACAGACACATCTCTAGTTTGCGTCTTCCTTCTAAGGGGACACATACCAGTCTCAAAATGGCTATCAATTACTCTCTGGAAGTAAGAGGCTGCTCCAGCAACTTACCGTCTTCTCTGTTCAGGAACATCACCTTGTAATGCTGTCACATTACAAAAGAAACACCGATATGAACTAATTCTTGCTAATCTTTAAATCCTTGGTAGTTTCACTGGCAATGGCTTTGTAATTACCAGGCTAGTAATCTATAATTTAAAACCTGAATTTGAAATTAGATCTGGTAATGGAGAATAGAGTAAAGGAGGGAGTTTTTTCCTCGACTGCGATAAGAACATAATTTCTTTTCACAAAATATTCCCATTGAATGCTTATAATCATGAAATATGAAGACAGAATTACCTGGCTCTGTCAAAGAATTTGCCAGTGTATGCCATTCCACATGCAGCACCAAGACCCTGACCAAGGGATCCAGTAGCCACATCAGTGAATACTTGTCTCTGAGAATAAAAAGACAACTATTATCTTACAGTTAAGAAACAGAGGAACTAAATTCCAGTGCAAGGAGATGGTTCAACATACACCAAAATTCATCTTCCCAGCCATAATAACACAGACCACGTCCCTCTCAATCTTACCTTGTTCCCCTTCTATATGTACCTTGATGATCAGTGTCACAAGCTAATTCCTGAGAGGGAACGGTACCTAAGGCCCAGGAATTTCTCAGCTATGCCTGGGACGGCAACAGTTAAGAATTGATGACTTTGTGTTATAAAGAATCAATTGAAATAACTGGCTGGGAATGGAAAGACCAATGAGGTGATGAAACTGGATATAAACTCCTGAAATACCTCAAAGCTTCTTAAAGGAAGAGAAAAGCCATGATGAAACTTTATATAAACCTTTTTAAAATGGAAAATACTGACATGCAAGAATGTAGGGGAATTTTACTACAACAATGAAGGTCTTTTTTGCACCTCATTCAAATGCAGACATTGATTCAGTTGTGAAGCCATAAATATCATCATCCTTCTTACAAGTCTTTAGCTTTCCCTGTACTGTAGCTGGCAACCAAGAATTGCTGCAAAATACATGCATTCCTTGTTTACAGGACACACCATCTTATATCAAAGGTTATGAGCACTCACTGGTACTGGGTGTCCTTCTAAGACAGAATCAATTTTCCTCAAGTTCAGTAATTCTCCTTCTTGTAGAAAGCCAGCCTCTGCCCAAACAGAATATAAAATTGGTGCTGCATGACCCTAGAGAGAAACACAAATTATAAGCACAGCACAAGTTTCACAATATTCTAGTATCAAGGCAAAATTCTACAAAGCTGACAAACCCTGGAATCCGGTTCTTATGCCCACTAAAAAGAGACTGAATTATAAAACACTTCTACAACGCAACACTCACATTGATGCTTGTTTCCCCCAAGTCCCCCATGCACCTACTTGGAGCACCCCAGATAGCTGACTACAGTTAAGACTGAAAGAATGCAGCACTCTTGAAGGCTATTTAGGATGTCTTTGAGACAATCAACAGGGAAGAGTAAGAAGGTTTCTCTGTCATGTAGGTCCAATTCCAAAAAGTAGGTCTGGTATCCAAATAAAATACCTTGATTTAATTTGCTTAGGTACCAGTTTAAAGATCAGAGCATGTTCACTAAACTATTAAGCAGATGGATGAGCAAGTGTTATGCCATTAGAACTTCTTCAATACGCATGTATTCAAGGTAAGATGCAGTGAGTGACAACAGCCAAGTTTTAACCTTTATACACTCAGATCCTTGCAACCAAGCCCAAGTGGACAACAGCAAAGTAGCAGTCATCTTCCACTCAAGGAGTCATTAGGAGTCAAAAAAGCATATAGAGGTTTGAAGCCATTTAGCAACTCTGGGCAGAAACCCTGATTAACTAGAGAGAGGTTAAAGCAAAAATGAAGAAGTGACTCTTATTGCTTTACCACTTCAGCATTAGCTACTTGCTTCTCATCCAATTCCTTATTTCGGAATGGCAATCGCAAGTGGCAACAGTTATATCCAATGCAAGGATATATCCCACCAGCTGTGCAGCACTATTGTAAGCCACCACATGAGGAACTCTGATGCAAAGATGGAACTTGCCTCACTGGAGTACTTCATCTGCCATTTTTTACATCGCTTTGTTTTCTGAAGGCCCCCCAACTGCCTCTGTGTCATATAACCGAAATGCCCCTGGGATTTGCAAGGGCACAATGCAAAAGGGGACAGAAACGCTAATGGCCAGTTCAGATGGTGGTTTTATGTGTTTTCTGAACAACAGTGGCTTCAGAAGTAGCATTGCCTTTAGTATCATACTGGCACGGTAGGAATACAAACTGCCCACTAACCAACCATAACTATTTCATATAATGCTCTCTGAAAAGCTGACAGTAATTAGTGCACATTGTGACCTGACTGCAGGCATAACAGCATGGCTGCATTTAAGAAGTAGAGCACAAAAGCTAACTGCGACTTACTTGTTAGAAAATCAGTTATGCTAAAATAAAACAGACATTAATATTTCTTGATAGATTTTACAGACAATATAAACACATCTATTATTTAATATTAGAACAATTTAACATGGTGAAGTTAAGACTTATCAAGACACATTAGATAGACACTTTTAAATTATTTTTTAGTCATGCTACAACTTAACTCAACCAGCTTTTATTTGTCTTTCTGATGTAGACAAATTCCAAGCTCTCCAATATTGCCAGTAGACTTCCATGTAGGTGCAAGCATCAGTATGCACAAGTTGAGGAAGACAAGTCAATTTAATTCACAGACAGACAGCTCTTTACTAGAAGACTACAACAGCACAGTGTAACAGTTATGATTTTACCTTTGAAAGAACAAACCGGTCGTTGCTGGCGTTTCTGGGATCTTGCACTTTGTACCTCATGGTATGGAAAAACAGCACAGACATAATCTCTGCTGCACTGCAACATGATGTAGGGTGGCTACAAGTCAAGACAGACCCAAGATTACCACTTCTCATTATTGCTTGCTCAGGACCATATCTATAAAATAGCAGTTTACCAGTCCTCTACCCCTCAGCATTAAAGTACACAGTCTTAAGTGTTTTTGATAACCCATCCCATCTCCCATTACCCCAGTGCCAACTAGCTGTACTTTGAGACAAAGGGAGCCTTCTTATCTAGCTAAAGTGGATGTTAAAAGATAGACGCTGGTGACAGCTCCAGGACATATCTTTTGGAGCCCTCTGTTCTTCATGCCAAGGAACACCACCCTAATTGGTGACTGCAAAGCACAGGAAGCAGTATGACTCTGTGCCTGAAATCATACTCTCCCGATTTAGATTTATCTGGCAGCAGAAATTCACACTGATGCAGAGGAAACAAAGACAGCTTTCCGCAGTACTTCAGCCACTCAATGAGTGAAGGAATTAAAAGTGTGGCATCATGAGTGCATCATGAGTTGTTCAGGCCCTGTTGAACAGGCAGGGATTGGTAAAGCAAGACTAACTTTCACAGAAAGTTCTGGAACATTTAGAACTGTATAACATCAGTACTATTTAATTTTACCATGTAGAGCTAATAGAACTAGAATTCTGATTTCTAAAGAGGGCATTAAATAATACAGTTCTTGTCCTTCATCTTCTACTGAAACAGATACACATTGTAAAATACTAATTTGCTTAATCTGTGGCTAAGAGAAGAACCAACATTTTCTACATTTACATCTGTGTCAGTTTGCAATAGTGAACTAGTTGCAAACATTTGCAAGTATCTGGGATAGTCTCTCCCCCGAACTATCTGCGATGACTTTTGCAACAATTTTCAACAGCAGCACAAATTGCCTTAGAAAGACACAGGCCCGTTTCAGAAGCAACGATGCCACCTAATACCAACAAGCAAATATAAAGTTACATGAAAAGGGTTATTCCCAAATGGCAAATATTGAGGTATTCCAAGTCAAGGCATACATTTCATTTGAAGTGTTATTAAAAGGGCATACGATTACTTTTATCTACATTACTGTAATTCAAGTAATGATCACTGCAGTTCTTAGGCACCTTGAAGGGATGGCACTACCTGACCACTCGAGTGTATCAGCCTTGGCTTTCACTTGAGATAAAAGCTTAAAAAGGATAAGCAGGCTCTTTGAAAACCTTTATTGTGTGGAAAGTAGCATTTTTTTGAGAATTACTGGTGTAAACAGGATCATTCTTGACATCAGTGGTTGCTCCTGAAGTGAATGATGAATGGTAAGAAGGTTATGGATGGAGATATCTGCACCAGCTTTGAAAATAACTTGCAGTCGCAGCTCATTTTCTCTTCTACCAACATTTATTCATCTTTAACACAATGCTCTTAAAATAATTGACCTTACTTGTAAAACAGAACAAATTTACTATGAAAGTGTCACATTTTGTCTCCCACATGTACATGTACCATGCATGTTAGGATTAGACAACACTTTCACTAGAATTTTAATCAGAATATCCTCTTCTGGTAGTAATAAAGCTTCCCTCCCAACATCCCCAAAAGTGCTGCAATAAGAGAATAAAAACATGCAAAACACTAGCAAAATATGAATTCCGGTTAGTGTTCATCCCTTAGTAAGTACTCACACACATGGAACCAAAAGAATTAGCTTTAAACCGTGGTTCAAACATATTAGTAAATATTTATGTATTTGAGTTAATCAATAAGCCTTACATGCTTGTTTAAAGCTTTCATTCCTTTAATTTTATTAACTTTATACTTAACCATACTTCTATGAACTCCTGGTCTTGGTAAAAAAAGTTTTAAACAACCTAAAATGGTAGCGTGTGGAAATAAAAAAAAGGTAGAAAAATTTAATAAATTACCTGAAAATTAAAAAAAAAAAAGAAAAGAAAAAGAAAAATTCTTTACAGGTTAATTAAATTATTTCCTACTAACAGAAATAACCTAAAATTGAACTATCAGGTACCAGAAATCATTCTAAAGTCAAGTACACAATTTTCTTTAAATATAGCCATCTTAACTACATCTACTGGTCTTCTATCAGCTCATACTTTTCTAATATGTTCTGTTATAAGAATTCCATGTTAAGTCTAGCAAAGTGTATCTGGAGTATTGGTATAAGGGAAAAAAAAAACTAGAGCAAGTCATCGCCACTATTCTCAAACCATCTTTGACATTTTGTTCCTGATGAAGAACTTGGAACTTTGCGGTGGTGGTCCAATTAACATGCTTCTCTACCAGATAGCTTCTACTGATTGCCTTAACTTTGAAATACAGCCCTTTTGTAGGAAACCAAGCCAAAGTACATTAGAACACCAAAATCCTGGATCCACACAAATCAAGAGTAAAATAATTAGTGTAGTTTGTGTTTTTCTTTTTTTTTAATTACTCTGCATCAATTTATATTACCTCCATCCACACACGTCTACAAATTTCAAATGAATAGTGGTGGAATGTTAAGAAGGAATACCGAGTCAAAGACAAAAGCTAAAAAATTGAAGAAAATAATCTGCAACAAGCGATCATACCGCATGTTATGAAACTTAACTGCCTCTTAAGAAACTCTTGCAACTTCCACTTTTAAGAATGAACCATCTAATTCTAGGAAGCCAGGCACTGTTTCAAAATCGCAGAAATTTATCATGAGCTACAAAAGAGACTTGCACTACTTATCTAAAAGAAAAACTTCTTCCACACCCAAAAGCAAGTATGTTCAATCTTTGCAACTAATAATCAAGTTTTTCCCTAAGGAATTTTAAGAACAATTTTTTCCCCCAGTTCACTGAATTTTTCCACTACAGCTGGTAAAGTACTCAAAGTGATATGTTTGAACATCTTCAGGACCAGACTATCTGATCTTTTAGCTCTTGTCTAGATAATGGCTCTGCTTTCTTTAACAGAAGTTAGTACAAGTAGACTGCAAGAACTAGTGTCTCAGATCTATCACAGAACCACTTGTGCTGCAATATATGCCACAGTTTACAGAAATTACTTCCTTGAAAGTAGGCAGGTCCTGTTTTGTTTGAAGTGCTTTTATTGCAAGTATTTCCGTCAGTTTTACAAACTACACCTTTAACAAATTTCCTTAACAAAATCAATGCAAGCATGACATTTCTTTTTATCTGTAAGCTTCTATTTAAATTTAACTTGCATTCAAACATCTTTCTACATTCATAGTGTATACTAGCAATTTAAGCAAAGCTTACTGTCTCATCCAGGCTTTAGAAAACACATTCATAATATACAGCTGTTTTATAAATATATGTGATTTCCCTAACATGAAACAGACTCTGAATGTCTTTTTCTTTTAGGTACATGACCATACCTTCATCTTGGTAACCAAATCTTATTAATTAAGAAAATACATGACTTGCCAACAAAATCTTCCCTCCAGAGCCCATCTTTCATAATCTGCTCATTATCAGGTTGTGCAATGACTCCACACAACTCTAGTGCTAGAATAAACTAGGGTGATTAATGAAATGCCTTTGTGCAAGAAGTACTCAGTATTGTAGTATACATGAGCCAGGAATAAAAAGCTTGAGTAAAACTATTTTAACTCTTTCTTCATCAGTACAGGAAGAATGGTTTTACTATTGAATTTCATGGACCGCAGAAGAGAGGCAAAGGTTGCAGCAAGATCCTCATTCTTTAATAGCACATTAGACAAAACAGAGGAATAATTTTAGCTGTAGATAAGACTGATACCACACATCTCTGTGGGCTGCTTAAAAACACACTAGAAGCTCAAGACGGAAGCCCAAGCTACAATAAGCAGATTTAGCATCATTTTTCTTGCCTACAGTTTCACACAGGCTTGTGCAATACTGCCTGTATGTTGTACCTTTGAAACAAATCAAGAATTAAAAGACCAAATATTGGGTATCCTCTACTTCTCTCTCCAGACTGGATCAAAAAAGTTAGAGCTTTGTAGAAACCCACTCCTACGGGTAGCTGAGAAGTTCCCTGATCCCAACACTCCATTTTACAGGAAAAACCAAAGCAGCACTTTCATTTGCTGCATCCAAAAGGAACAAGTACAGTTCAGTTTCTGTATGCTTTGAGAAAGAGCCACGTGAGGTAGCCCATGCCAGACACCGGGTGGAAAGTGTAAGGCAATTCAAAGAAGCTTTAAAATATTTTACACACCACCTTTCTCCACTCAAACCTCAGCATCCAAAGATTTTTTTTTTAAAAACATTACAGCCCATTTCAAAGAGGTCTAAAGGAGGA
This sequence comes from Pterocles gutturalis, assembly GCF_000699245.1. NCBI lineage: Eukaryota > Metazoa > Chordata > Aves > Pterocliformes > Pteroclidae > Pterocles > Pterocles gutturalis. The sequence goes on from NW_010121016.1 coordinate 39,165, forward strand.
AATTGCAACAAGATGGGATAAAAAAAAGAAGCCAGCACACTATATGGAAGCACTCAAATGTATTATTCACACAGAAAAAGTGGCTTTAATTTCACATAAGTAAAAGTGGATTGTTTGCAAAGATTTTTTTCCATAGGTAAAGCACGATCAAAAGAAGGATAACCCTGGAATCTGCACACATCAGAGCCCACACTAAATCCTGTCCAGAGGCCTAAATAAACTGCCCATTTGAGACCGCGGGCATTTCACAGATAATCCCTCTTGGGCTCACTTGAAATTCTGTGCAGAATTAGTTCCAACTGACGGGCACGAAATGAAAAAGAAACGGCTTGTGCCTCAGGCACAAATTCTTTGGTTTTCAGTCCTGCATCAACTTAACATTCCCGGCCTCTCTCCGCAGTCACAACACCC
>NW_010121017.1:0-867 GCF_000699245.1 Pterocles gutturalis
GTCATTCTTCCGCTATCTCTTACTTATCAATTAAATAAAAAAAAAATGAACTGCTATTCATTTTTTTCCAAGGCGTTCCAAATCATTAGAGCAGTAGATAGCCTGTACTTGCCATTTCTTGGATGCATGCTTTCCCTCTCTTCTGGAGAAAGGTCCTTTTTCAGGCAAAGTAGAAGTATACGGCATACTGCTTATATTTATTGACCTTGATGACGTTGTGTATACCTATGGAGGTAAAATTTGACAAATAACAATTACAAGATATGTTTCTTATACCTAAGGCAAATAATAGAGAAGCAGTCAAGAGAATTAAATGTTTTCTTTATGTTAAGAATAGAAAACTGGTCGTCAGTTGTCTGTTGGTCACTGACCTGTGATAATCTAACTGGCACATAGTTATACTTTTGCCTCAAAGGGATATTCTTGAATGCCACATTAAATTGCTGTGACAAACTATAGATAGCCCAGAATTGCCCCAAAGCTACATCAAACTCGAAAGGTCAATTTGATCCACTCTTTTCCTTCCCTTGCCTTTTATAATACTCTCTGCTGCTTTCTCTGTCTACTGATTGTTTTTTGACATGCTTTATTCCTTTCCCTAGCCTGTCTGTTATTCTCCAACACTGTTTTCTTACCAGTACTACCTGAAGTTACAGTGAGCAGCAGTGCTTTGGTAGTATTTCCTTACTAGAGCTTTTGAGACTTTTTAGTCTCTTGTTTCCTTCCTCTTCTACTCCCCTCTTCACTGACTCTGTTAATCTACCTGTCACTGATTTCAGTTTGAGAAGGAAATCCATAAGATATTTTCTTCCCAAATCCTGCCTGAAATAGCAAGCATTAGCATAACATTTAGAAAACAATGTTATA
>NW_010121018.1:0-37608 GCF_000699245.1 Pterocles gutturalis
TTATATATATTTTTCCCCAGCACTGTAGACATGAGCTGAACTTCTCTTTAAAGAAACGAGAAAACGGCCATTTTATTTTTTTGCCATTGGTTTGTTTTTGGAACTAGCTCTGTGGAAGAAAATTTTAAAAGCGCAAGTGTGTGTGTACAAGAACCGATCAAAAAACAAAACAACCCAACGAATGAACAAAACCCAATGATGGAAAAAAAAAAAAGCTTTTTATTTTTTTCTTTTCTCTATGTATTTAACTTCTGTTATCTCGTTTCTGTTTCTTTACATGTATGAATGCTCTGCTCTTCTGTGATCTTAAAAAAAAAATTACAAAAAATACAAAAATGAAATAAACGTGAAAAGGAGGTACTGTTTCTTCATTTCCCTTCCCTTCTTTGCATAGCCTGGGTTGTCTGCTCTCTGATCGTGTGTAGAGATGACTTCCCAGCCCACCCGGGGTCCTGGGCCAGGCTGCCTCTTCCCTCACCTTCCCTGTCAGGACAAGACAGTGCAGGGCTGCAAGCAGGGCAGGGACAAGTGGCTCGAGGCTGAGGGTGCCGGGTAACGCCTGGCAGGATGGCCCCTGGGGTGTAGTGCCTGGGAGTGAAGGGAGGCGGCTGGCTGTAAACAGGCATGAATTGGGGCTGCCACGAGGAGAGAAGGGATGGGGAGGCTGTCCACAGCTGGATGGCATGGGCACAACCACAGTGCCCAGCCTGGGTACCTGAATTCAGCACTTGCCTTTGGATCTTGTGAATAATCACAGTCTTGTTAATCTAATTGCATGATTTTGTGTGTGCATGTTTGTGTGTGTGCACGTAGAGGCTGGGATCAGGGTTGCAGTCCCGGGCAGGGAAGAGCAAGGAAGCAGATGGGAGGGATGGGTTGAGGCTGAACAGCACTGGCGAGCAGAGGAGAGGAGCACCAGAAGATGGGGCATGATGGTGGAGACGGAGGAGGAGGCCAGTGGGGAAGGAGGCAGGAAGTGCTGGCCAAGAAAACAGAGCAGGACACAGCACTGGGGAGGCCAGGGTTTATGTTGAGGAGGGAGAGGGGAGATGGGGGAATGGAGAGGGCATGCAGCTTGGAGCAAGGGCAGCCAGGACAAGGTGGGGAGGGGCAGGAGTCTTCTACCATGGGTACAAGCAGGCATGAGAAGAAAAAAATAGGTGAGAAGAAAGAGAGCAGAAGGGAGGGGGCAGCAGAGTGGCCAGGGCAAGTTTATAAGAAAACATGGCCAAAGGGGTGAAGAAATCAAGAGGCAGGATCCAGGGAGTCTGGTGGAAGGAGAAAGCAGCACCTGGGAAGTCTCAGCATGTTACGAGGGGTGGAGAGCCCAGGACATCTACAGCCAAATCACTCCAATGGCAGGATCTGTCCAGAGCTGGACTGCAGGCAAGTACCACTTGGATGTCACAGCCACACCTTCCTTGTCCCATTGGAAAAACCTGTATTTCCTGCTGGTCCCTGGGGACACAGCTGAAGGTGTCACTGCAAGAGGCAGTGGTGCAGCTGGGATCCAGGCCCTGGTTGCGCAGCAGGGCTTGGGCAGCCCGGGGTTGCAGCCTGGGGAAACCGAGCAGCATAAGCCTGCTCGGCAGTGCCTGGGGAAGGGCAACCCCAACGCCAGAGCAGCGGCACTTGGCTGGGCTCAGCTCACACCGTGGGAGAGCCTAGCTGCAGCACTAAGAACAAGGTGGTCTCATCCTCCTACTCTGCTGGAGCGTAAAAAAAAAAGGGCTTCTTATTTCTGGGTCTGCTTGGCCCCACATCTGTGTGTGCCTTTGCTGCCTCTGTTTCACCTTCCGCCTTCTCCTCTACTGCCTATTTACAGTTTGCTGGGGCAGAGACTTGAGACTTCCGTACCAAGCACTGGGGTGTATTCCATGAAAAGGTTTATCTAATTTTATATAACACATAGGGCAATAAAAGCCTGTTTTTCAGTAGTGTACAGACTTTTCTTAAATTGCATGAAATGAAATAAAACCTGCTGTCAGAAGCTCAGCACAATCAGGTATGTCAGTAAGCAATAGGCATAAGCAGTACTGTGAACATGAATGTGGCTAGTGCTTATCCACACCTTTGCTATTCAAGGATGAGAAGAAGCGATGGATTATGAACCTTCCTCCATCGCCATCATTCTCTTCCCTGGCACTGGGAGAGCCAGGGGGCTGTGAGGTGAGGATGGGGGGGCACAGGCAAAGCTGGGAGGGGAGCCCTGGGCTGGGGTATCAAGTGTGCTGTAGGGATGTGAAGACTGGTACTGAGCTTAATTGGCCAGTCACTGAGATGGAAACAAGCCACGCTTCTGGTGCTGTATGCGGATGTCACCAGTGCTACATGGCTCCACCTCCATGTCTGCTCTGAACACACCTGGAAAAGCTGTCTCTGCCTTTTCACCGCCACCACCTTAAAGCTGAGACTGTAAAGAAGACAAGCAAAACCCTGGCAAGCACAACCTGTCTTTTCATTAACATTTTAAATGGTTATTTTTAATGGTACATTTAACTAACACTAACTTATCCATGGGAAGAGAATTTGGCTCTTAACACTGGCATCTGCTTAACAAACAGAAGCTTTGCATTTGGTGAGGCATGAGCATGACACCAATAGTATTACTTGCTAACAGCAGACTCATTAGCATTAATTGCTGCATTACTACCATGAAGAGGTCTCTGTATCTGTAACAGCAGTTATTAGATGTACCCCATTCTCACTGGAAAAGGTACATGGGAAGTTAGACCTACTAGTAAATGAGGATGTAAATTCTTGGCACTTACCATAGCTCAAAACTTCCTGAAGAGTAAGAAAAGTGATGAGATGTTCTGGGGACTGTGTTCTTCATCCTTCCTCACTGAAGAACTGTGTTCAAACATGGTTAAATTGCAATTGGATGTGAGTCTAAGGGTTACAGTGCTCAAAGGCCAGAAGAAAATCCAGACCCAGGCATCCCAGAAGCATGGGGACATCTCTGAGTGGCTGTGACATGGGATGCTTATGCGAGCTGGAAATTGTAATGACTTGCTTCCAGAGAGGCACCTGTACCTAATACCTTGTTACTGGTCTGTCGTTTATATTACAAACTCTGTCCACACATGACAAGTGTGGTGTCTGTGAAAACTTGGGAACACACTGGAGAGTATGAGCTGTACACGATGCTTTCTGATAATTAATACTTCCATAGTATATGGTTTGTAGAATATTTACTACTACTTCTTCTAAAGTGCTGTCTTAAGAATGGTGCGATGTCCAGGATGCTAGAGGAATGAACATTTGAACCATTTTTCACAGAGAGGAAGGTGCTAATTGAAATGCAGAATAGAGTGGTTCATACGTTCCAATAACCTTGGTGACAAATCTGATTTTAGGTCTTTTAAACTCTTATGACTAAAATGCAAAACACTGAGCAGAAATAACGCTACTTTGCCAGATGAAAGCTGCTCCAAAATTGTTACAGGGCTGGAGGGCAGCAAGGCACCCTTTAGGCTCATTTTGTGAATCACACCTCTGCACTGAGCTGCTGTTGCCCCTTCCTTGGGTGCTGGTTTTTTTTATCCATCTCTGTGCCTGGGACTTGAGGGTTGCAGTCTCCTGATGCCTGTGGTGACCGGCTGCAGTACTAGCAATGGGAGAGTTTGTGACAGTCATTGTTAAAAGCGGACGATCCCACCTTCTTCTGCCAGCTCAGTGCATGGTTCTGGGTTTTCCTTCTCTTGGAGCCCAGCCTCTGAGACTCTTTTGCTTGCAACGCAATCCTCCCAGCTGGAGAAATCACTCCAAGGCCTGAGCGCCTCAAGAATGCCTCCAAGACAGAGGAGGGTCAGTGGGGATGCACAAGGCATTTGACACGAGTGCAGGAATCCAGCAGAGCTTCAGCCCCTCCCAGTGCACCTGCCTTCCAACCCTGGCCCCGCATTCACCCCTACGTGATCAGTGTAGCTCTAATACTTGTGCAGGCTTGTTTCTGTAGATACCTGAATTGAGTCAGGTTTTAATTTTGTCCTGTACTGTTGGGCTTGGGCTCCCCTTCCAGCACTGAAGCCGTGCACTTTGTCTAGCAACAAAATTTTCATGGGGAATAATTGTCTAATCCCCACTGCAGGCAAGTGGCAGAGTCAGGATCAAAAGATGCATGGCATTATGAGAGAAGTTATGTTGCTTTCAGGCCAAGGATATGGCAGCACAGAAATCAAGGGTCTTGCACCAAAGATTCTGCAGGAGCACTCCTTGCAACCCATCCCTCCCTGCCCATTCCCTGGGCAAGCGAACACACTGGCAAGTGAGCAAGCTGAAACAGCCACAGGGAGAAGCTCTGACTCCAGCTGGGCTTCTCCCATCCCTTCCCAGCCAGCCATATGCCATCTCTAAACCCTCGTTCTCTCAGTGTTGTGCAGGAGCAGAGGAACCACTAGGGATCCTGGCAGAGAAGCAGGAGCTCCTCTCTGAGACTGATGGTGGAGCCCTGCCTCTACCTGGCTGCCTGGCAGCCAGCACCCTTCCGCTGCCCTCCAGCAGGCAAAGAGCTCCCAGAGGTGCCAGAGCCTGCAGCAAGTAACAGCATGAGCCAGGTCATACAAGGAGGCAGCTGAGTCTCTGCATATAAGGGTGGCATAACCATCGTCACTGGAGGAGCTCCTCCTCAGGGACTTAAAGTGGCTTCAGTTGGCACATATTCATGGGAAACATAGTCACTGTGCCTGCAGCCAGAGCACCCATGAGCTGATGGTGAGCTTGAGATGCTTGAGATAAGGCTATGCATCCTCTCTGCAATGCAGTTTGGGAAGCCTGCTCAAATAAAGGCTGCTATGCCTGCCTGTGAGTCCATCACCCATTTGTAGAGTAGCCTGAGAATTTCTCCACTGTGGAAAACCTCCCTCAGATCAGCTCATGAAGGAAGGAGTGGGCTCACCATATCTTTCCATGAATGTTACTTTACCCAACCTGAGGTCTTCCTTCCACCACAGAGCCTTGCACACCTTCAGCACAGCCTCCTGCTGCCGGTCAAAGCTTTTCTCCATGGCACAGAAACTGAGACATTCAGAGGTTCGTTGCTGGAGGCAGCTGTGAGTGATAGCCCCAGCTGCACCCCAGGAACCCCAGCGTGGGTGCTGCCCCTCTCACTGCAGCTGAGGCAGAGCAGGGAGCAGTGCTGCTGTTTCCGTCCATGGCACACGGTGGAGATGAACACAGTGCCATGCTCTTGAAGCAAGGTGCTCTTGCTGGTAGTGGTCCATGGCTCTTCTACAAGGTTTTTCCGGGGCGGCAGTTGGCACAGAGGAGCTGCTGACAGGCATCAGGGCAAGCCTCCCACACTGCAGGATGGGGTTCCAGCTGACACAGCACTGGTACCTATCAGCATAAGCCATACCGTGTGCTCTGTTAGCAGGACAGAAATGTGATCATATGCCTGAGCCCAGTCATGCCTTTTTCTGCCAAGTGATCTGGCAGCAAGTGGCTGCAGAAGGGATGGGTGTGCACGTGTGGCCTTGGGCTGCTGTCTCCTTAGGGTGGTGGAGGGGGGCCTCTCTGGAGGGAGCTGTGCCTCTTGGTGTGCTTGGGGACCCGAGGGCTGTGGAGAAGACCTGGGGATTTGTGCTGTTGGCTGGTGGCTGTAGAGAATGATTTACTTCCCTGGGGGCACAACTGAGCACCTTTGTGTAAGGAGCTTGCAGCTGAGAACCAGCTCCTGGCTCCAAGCAAACCCTCAATCAGCACGAGGGCAAGGACCACAAGCTCTGAGGATATTTGTAATGCTGTCCAAAGTCTTCCTGCTCTGCTCTTTTTACCCCCATTAGCTAATTGAAAGGGAAATAAGGAGAGAGACCAAACATCTCTGGGAAGGAGCTGTAACACTTGCAAATAAAGGTCTGCAACTGCTCTAAAGCACCTCCCTGGCGCTCCACCCCAGGCAGCTACCCTAGGCAGCGATGTGTCCTCGGGCAGCGGAGGGATGGGGCATCCTGAGGCAGCCAGATCAGACTAATAGGAGTCTATTGCAACTGAGCGATAGCAGAGTTAACAAATCAAGAGGCACTAAGAAAAGTGACAGAAGAAAGGGAGAAAAAGACAGTGGAGGCACTTTGTGCCTCTAATGATGGCTGTGATGCGGCAAATAAAGGAAAATTAGCACCAAACAGACAAATGGAAACTCATTTCAAGAGGCAATGAATGAGACAAAATTGCAATGAGAATCTCAGGACATTAACTGGGGAGCAATAAAACTTTATCTCCCAAGGAGTCCAGTGCTCCCGCACACTCCCTTGCTCACTGTCTGTACCCTCGGAGCTTTCCCTCCCTGCCCTTTAGTGACCGCCCTCACTTTTATATAAGTACTAGAGCTGAGAAGACATTTATTCAGAGCAGGAGGGTGAAATTGCTTTGATGCTATCCTCTCTCCCACCTTTTAAAAATTCATATCTGCAACAAACAGTTTCTGTCTGCAGCGAAGGTGAACAGAAGTGGGAAGTCATTGCTACTCCAGTGGCCAACAGCTGATGTTGTGCTCAGCTTCACACGACAGTCTGAGAAACTGGGATGGCCTGATCACAGTTAGGGTCAGGGAGGTTTTGGCTTGGGGCACAAGGAGAGTGGCTGTGTAAGATGGTTTTTGCTTGTATACCGAGGGAATAGTCCCTTTCCTTAGCTGGCTGGGCAATTTCACTTAATGAATTGCTGAACCCTGTCCATCTCCAAAACGCTGGCAGTGCCATTGTGCTCTCCTGCTCTGTCTCTGTGACACGTGATTCTTTTTCAGCCTTGTACCCTCGTGCCCTAAGAGACATGAGCTTGTCAAGGGTGGTAAGAGGCATGTGTCACGGGGAGGGAGCCTGTCCACCACTCTGTGCATCCTTCTGCACCTGGTGCGTGCTCTGGGGTAGGCTTGAGAGCCAGGCCTGGGTCTGTGAGTTCAGCCAGTCAAAGCAATGCAGTAATTTAGGGGTGAGAAGCCCACAGCATGGGACTTGCTGGGACTCTTGCTGTGGTGGTAGCAGTTTCTGTCCAATGCTTACCAACAGTAGGGTTTCATACCAGAGGTAGACTGGTACCTGCCTGAAGTCCTTATTGGCACCTCCTGAGCTAACTGTGCCAGACCTGACCCATTGCACTGGCTTTCGCCTCACTTCAGAAGGATGGCACCAGCTGGGTACCAGAGGTTACTCGGTGGCGAATCAGGCATGAGTTGGTTTGGGTTTTTTCCATGTATGCTCATTACCAGTGCATGTGGATAACCCCAAGAGAAACAGCATGATGGCACTATTTGTGCTCACCCAACAGCTCTGTCACCTGAAACGATTACTGCGATTACTGTGCAATTTTGGTTCTGGGCACAGACATGTGGTGAACATCTGCATTGATATACTGACACCAATGAGTCTGCTGTGCTCCGAGTTAGTATACATAGATCCTATCAAACAGGAAGGATTCACTCATGTCAAATAGTGATTGGGACTCTGTGCTTGACAGGTGCCACAGAGGCAAAGGACAGGTATAATGTGTGGCATCTACTGTGCAGCCTTGAAGTCATGCTGTCCTATAATGGCAATCTTACCCTAGAAATTGAATTATCTGGACAGCCCGTTCAGCTGAGCTGCCCTTCATACAGCCCTTGAGAAGGGCTGCCTGGGCTGTGATTGCTCTGTGCACACCCTGTGCCTGCAACAGGATCCCTGGCGCTGGGCTCACTGGTCCCTCTGATGCTGGCTGCACATCTCCATCCCTCCAATGCCAGTAAATGACCATGGGCAAACCCGTCAGAGGCATGGGCAGTGGGACCCTGCTGAGTGGGGTACAACAGCAGAGGCTGAGTCTCACCCAGGGGCTGGAGCATGCTGGCAGGTACCAGGCTGCTCTAATAATTTCCTTGTAATGTGCAAATCAGCTAAAATTGAAGCCAGTCTCCAGACACTTTATGAAGAGATAAAAGAAGTGTGGCTACAAAGGGATGTGTTTGATGGGTGCTCAGCTTCCTTGTTTTCTGCTCTTATTCTCTTGCTTCTCTGTTATTTGAATCTCCTTTCCACCTTTATGGGTGTTAGGTAGTTAATCTTCTTGCAGGGTTAGTGTTTGTCTCTTCCATTTCTAGTGCATGATTTTGTTGAGCAAGCACGAGCCATTTGGCCCACATTGATTATTTATGAAGGTGGGAACCTTTTATCTCTGCTGTGTAGTAACTTAACAGTGGTGTAGAAGGAGGCTGTCTAGAAGTGGCTGCATGTCTCACAGGAGCTGGGAGCTAGGGAAGGAGGCTGAGGTGCTGCAGTATCTGATAGGAAGGGAGTAGAGGAGGGTGACAAATCAGGCTGAACTCATTGTAAAGGAGGATTTATCTATTATGCCACCAGAAAGCAGGGATAAAATGATACTCTTGGGATTGGATAGCGCTTTGCATTCACCTTGCAGAGGTGCTAAGAAAATATCAGTAAAGAGTGAGACCAATTATTACAATTTCCAACAAGAAGGGATGAAATTTTCAGGAATTAGTGCAACGAGAACATTGCAGCTCTGCTTGTGATGGGCTGGAAGCTCATCCCTCCCCATGTGCAGGCAGATGCTCCACAGCTGCCTGGGTGCCGGCTGTACAGCCTGACTCTGCAAGTGAGGGCAGAGCTGAAGAGAACAAAGGATTTCTAGTTCAAGCCACACTTAGTGGGAGAGGCGTTGCAGCCCTCCAGTGAGACTGCATACCGTGATTTCTGCAAAACCAGGCAAGTCACGCACTTGCAATGGGTCACTGGGACCTGGTCAGGTGGAAACAGAAAATCCGTTTCCCTCCCCAGCCTCCGCCCTTTCCTAGCCCAGCCTTTTGTATTTTCTCTCTTTCCGTTACCTATTTGCTCAAATTGCTGTCTACTAGTCCAGAAGATGGGAAAAGAAACACAGCTGACAAAATCTTAACAAAGAGATTTGCAGAGGGACACCCATATGAAATAATGCACTGATGAGGGGATCCATTCTCCGGATGCTACACACAAATATAAGGCTGGCAGCCTGGAAAGGTGTTGTTCCTTTCCTGTATACCCAGCTGCATGTTGAAAACTGCTCTAGAGCAAAACAAATAGATCAACACTAAAGGACAGGAGCTGAACTGCTTTATGAATGGAGACGCTATTAGTGTGTACCACAAACAGGATAATGGAATATCAGTTTAACTTTGCTGTTATTACTAAATTGGAATCCTACACTGCGTGTAAAATAGTGCTCCTAAAAATTTCTTGTCACTTCTGCTCTTCCCTTCATCCAGTGGCAGCTGAACCTGTCAGATTCTATCTGTCCCATGGCTTATCAAAAAAATGTTTTATGGAAAAAATATTTTAAGGGAACATAAATTTAAATGCTGCTCCAGCATCAGTGCCTTTCAGACAAAAATGTTACAGGAGCTACCTTTGAGGTGACCAGCCAGAATACTGTAAGGTTAACGTGAGGAAAGGAGGACGACAGTCTGCTGCATGTCATCAGGATGTGCCATGACATTCTCTATGTGAGGAAAGGAGGACGACAGTCTGTCATCAGGATGTGCCATGACATTCTCTGGTGGGACAAAAACAGGACAAGGGCAGGCATACCTGGGAGGCATCTGCAGTCAGACAAGGAAGTACACGCATGTAACCATGAATCTTGAGCCTGGTTTAGCAAAGAACAGATCCCAAGGATGATAGTATCATAGGATCAGAGAATGGTTAGGGTTGGAAGGGAACTTAACAATCATCAAGTTCCAACCCCCCTGCCATGGGCAGGGACACCCTCCACTAGCCCAGGTTGCTCAAAGCCTCATCCAGCCTGGCCTTGAACACCTCCAGGGATGGGGCTCTGGGCAACGATCTCCACCATAATTTAAAAGTATGGCTTTCTCCACCACAAGCAGGGCAGTGGGGATAGCTGCTGAGGGAGGCTGATGTCTCTACAGTGGGGATGCAGTGTCTCTACCCCAGCATGAGCTATCAGAGACGGCTGAAAGAGGAGGTCCAACTCTTGGGTCCCTCTCAACTGAGCAAATAACCAAGCGCATACACCATCAGTGGGTTCTGTTTTTCGACCAGCTGCTGAGCTGAGGCTTTCCATGAGGCTTGCTGAACACAAGGCAAATCTAATTTTCCCCTCCAGCAGTCTCAACAGCAGCAGAAAGCAGGGCTGATCTGTTTTGAGCAGCACAGGGATGCTTTGCTGTGGCTGCCATGTGGTGCTCTGGCTGCCCTGGCTCCAAACCCTGCAGCGCTACTGAGGCGCTGCCACCCCGACCCCCTCTTCCCCAGCACGGTGCCGGGGTGCATCCCCAGTCACTGATTCAGTAGTGCTTTGCCTTTCTTAAACCAAGGCTTCCTAAAATCCTCATTCTCTTTCAAAACCAGTTTCCATGTCACCATGTGGCAAAGGCTGCCCAGTTCAGGTGGCCGTTGCTGTACCGCAGGTTGAACGACAGTCGCATTTAAACCTGGATATTGACAAAAGAGCAAGGAGTGCTGGCTGTGCTTGTTTGCAAGCGGCGGCCCATGTCCACATGCAGTGCCAAGGCTCTGTGCACAGCTCAGCCAGTGCAGAGCAGTTACTGGTGATGTGCCCAGTGAACTAAAAAGGTGTTTCTAGTTTAAAATAAGGTCTTATGAGCTTAATGAAGATGAACTAAAATAAACCCTTAGCATAGACGTGCAGACTTTTCTGCGACTACAGCAGGCTTATGCAGAGGCACAAGGACGGGAAGTGCTGTTCAGGGAAAGGCAGAGTTGGGCAGCACATTGCACCGGTACATGGTCTCCTGAGGCATTTCACTTACAGAGACACTCACCTACAGAGATGATACCAAGAAGCCTTTTCCCTTCTGGGTGTTTTGCTTACAGAGGCATTCCCCAGAGACCATCCCTGGAGCCACATTTACCCTTCAAAGACAGCTGTCTTCACGGCATGTATTTTTAACAAGGCTTAACAGTATGTTTTATTCCCATCCTCTTCCACGCAGAATTAATACTTTGGAGCAGAGCAGTTATTGATCTGATCCACACGAAATCCTGAGAGATAAGCTCAGTTGTGCTCTCTGCCACAGCCCCATCCCGTGCCCCTGGGCAAGCGGCAGAGCCCCTGCTGCACAACCTGGAGGTAGGTATCGCAAAACATCTTGAAGGTCTAAGCTCTCACAGACCTTTGTTGCAACAATCATCCTTTGCAAGGGGCTCCAGGGGTTGCGAGGATAACATTGCTAGGGTACAGTGTGATCGAAATACTATGATGCTAAGGTTGGTAGACTTCTGAGGTCTGGGAGCATCACAAGTGATGTGAGACAGTCCTTTAGTCTTGGCATTGCTAAGACCAAATTTAAATGGCTAGAGCTGGTCAGCCATTTGGGCGCTCAGACGCTGCTGGAGAATCTTATTTATTTGTGATGGCAACCAACAGCCAAGTGCCTGTGTGGGCAATGGCCTGCTCATATGGAGGATCTTGAAGAGCTAATAAATTGGGACCTGGAAGATTTGGCAAATGGTTTCTGGCCATTTTAAAATTTTCCTGTATGAACAGAAAGGAAAAGTCATGCCTCCTGTGTGTAAATGTTCCTGGGTGGAGAAGTGAACCTGTGTTTGTGAGCTTTCCCCTTGCTTCAGATGAAAATGCTGGTTTGATCATGTCTCTGTTTCAGGGCACACCTGACACCGGGATTTGTATTTGAAATGAAGGGAGACTTCTTGCCATGTGATGGCAAGCACAGTAGAGACAGAGAGGGGTTCCCTAGTTCTGGGCTTGGTGGTCCCCAAGCTCCACAGGAAGCAATAAACCAGAGAATCGTGACCTTAATGGCCTTAACTGCTTCCAGTCTGTGTAATATCATGATGATAGGATCATGTGGGTTTTTCTAGTGCAACGCTGCAGGGAAGAAAATGAAGACAGCTACATTTGTGTGAAGAGTTCAGACCTTGTCAGGCTAACAGAGGCTACAGAGCAATGAGGCGGAGCCTGAATCTTTCTTCCACCTCTGCTTAGTACCTCTGTGAAATCAACTGGGAAGTTATACGAGGGACTGTTTGCTGTGGGGCTGATAGAAAGTGAAGGCATGAAGATGATCTTTGCAGATGCCCACAGCCTCAGTCCAGAAGATCCTTCAGAAAAGTTCTGACGAGCCTTGAATGGTGCCCTCTCTTACAGGAGATGCACTTTGCTACCTCAGAGAGTGCTTGCTTTTTTTTTTTTTTTCCTCTGCAGTGTGTTTCCTGACTGCCTCAGCTAAACCAAGTGGTTCTTTGGTTCTTTTGCAAGTGTTTCTCTACTGAGCACCTGTATGTGTCAGGGTGCAACCCATGGAAAGCAAAACTTCATAGTTTCACTCTTCTTGGTACTTAGATTCTTGATTTGTGCCTTTCTACAGAGAGTTAATTGCCAGACTATGGACCTGGCATGTTTAAACCTCTGATCTGACTTGTTTAAAACTGGGATCATTCATGTCTCTATCCTGCATGGAGAGAGTGCTGCAAAAAGGTATGGATAGCCAAGTCTCACCCTGAGATGCTCTCTGTGTCTGCTCGTGCACTGCTGCTGCTTTACAAACTTCTCTCTCCCTGCCTGGAAATAAGTAAGTAACCAGACAACCCCACAGCACAGATGTAAGGGCTCAAGCTCTTGATCATGAGCAGTGCTTGGCAGCAGGGTGAAAACATTCAGGCTCATTCATAGAGATGCTGTGTGGAGCTGCTGTGGAAGAGCCTGTGGGCGTATGATGAATACTTAGTAATTAAGCCAATTCTGGGCATGTTGGTTATCATTTCAGGGAGACGTGGAACATCCTGCAAATACTTACATAAACATCTGATTCCTGGGGCACATGCGAACTCGTGCATGTGTGTGTGTATGGGAGGGAAGGGGAAGCAGCCTGACAAGTGTTCTGAAAGTACGAATAAATAGGTGCTGTTGCACTGGTGACTTTGCTTTCTTTTTTAATCCAGCAGGGAAGAACCACAGGAACTTGTACATTTATAATCCCTCTTTCTGTCAGCCAGAGTGAACAACTCATTAGCACAAAGATTTTGCTCTTCATCCAAGAACTAACACAGAAAGAAGCCAAACGGACGTGGGAGCCCCTTGCTGAGCACCTCTTGTTCTTTTTGGTGTCATAGCACTGGTGCAGGAACAATCTGTTTTCTTAGGGCACTATCCAGGTCCTACTGTAGTCTGTGGAGACCTTAATAAAAACTTACTTAGGAATTTAAGCTGCAAGCTTTATGAGTGTGGCTGCTGCAAAAGATGTTTGAAACTGAAACAGAGAGTTGCACCTTTCCCCATGCCCAAAATCTCAGAGATATTTGGTTCTGGGACTTCAGTGGGGACATATCAATGAGTTAGACTATTTGAGCCCTGTTTTAGTACCTAGATTTGGAAAATGTCAAGTATACCTGAGGATGTTCTATTTTATATCATGGTGGGATGCAACATCAGTCCAGTTGCTCTTGCTTTGTGCAAGGGGTGACAGTGCAGATGTCACTCTGAGATCCCACCTGGCCCTGATCTTTTGGGACATTTCCTACAGCAGAGTGAAATGACACTATTTATTACACTTCCCAGCAGGCTCTTTGCTGCATCAGGTACTGCAGACAGAGCACCCCAAATCCAGCATGCTTCTGCACTCGTCAAAGCTCTGGACTTTCCCTGTATCCTAGCACAGCACTGGTACTGAGGCAAGAAGGAAACCAATTGCCTCCAGGCATTTTTCGTTAGCCTGTGCAATTCTTACAGAGCTCCTGGTCTTGCAGATGATGAAGATGAGCAGGGAGACAGATGTAGGATGTACGTGTGTGACAGGGGTGAGGGGCAGCGACTCCAGATAGCACTCGCTGCTTAATTGGTTTCCTTCCTTTCCCACTGTGTTAATCATCTCCCTGTGAATGCTGCCCTGGGCTCATTTCAAGTAATTCTGTGGGCCTGGTGAGAGGGACAGGGAGTGGATCTGTTCCCAGCAGCCTCTGGTCAGAGCCACAGGTCCCTTTATCTGTCTCCCTGGCTCCACAGCAGCGTACTTTCCACCCAGTGCCTCTTCGATGCTCTCTAATGGAGGAGGAGGTGAGCATGAAATGGACTGCTAAAACCCATGAATATTTCAGAGGAAAAAGTCAAGGGACTCCATTAAATCCTCTTCAGTCTCCGCAAATGGAGCTGGGGGGTGGGTGCGCTGGTTAGTAAGAAATTCCAGTGGCATTCAGGCGATGTCAGGAATGCTCCTAGCTACTTCCAGGCTGGTGTGACTGCATGATGCTTTCCAAAGCCTCTCTTTTGCACTGTCCCCATAGAGCCATCCAGCACTGCTGCCATCCTCTTCTTCCCCAGATAAGCCCAAGCAACTCTGCCGACAGCTGTGTTTTCTCCTGCTGCAGCCTGCCCCTCCGTACCTACCCAATATTCACCACCCAGCTTACCCCATTCATCCTCAAATGCTCCTCTTCCCACTATCACGCTGCTCGTAGCATGCCAGACTCCTCCTGAGCTGCCCAGCAGCCCTTTCACTGGCTTTTATGTCCTCCTATAGCAGCCCATTGCCTACCAGCACCCTGTTTACCAGCATCTCTCCCAGCTCACCTGCCATTTTCCCTCAGTCTCCTTACCAGGATCCCGTCCCCATCACAGCCGCCTCGAGACAGCTTTTACCCCCACTGTCAGCAAACAGCTAGAGCAGCAGCAGCTTTCAGAGCAACATCCAGACAGAGCCTGACAGCCCCATATGTTTCGGCAGAGACAGTTCCTCCCTCTAATGGGCCCAGAGGAGCGAGGCTTTCAAAGGATTCAGCGTGGAAGTGACAGGCTGGAAAGCCTTATTAATGGGCTCTCCGCTGGCGAGGGGCTGGGAGGCAGAGAGTGCCAACAGCCCGGTGGTACGGCTGTCCCGCCACAGTGAGGCAGAGCCAGCCCTGCCCAGCCACCAGCATCCCACCACAGCCCACACACTGGTGCTCTGCGGTGGCGAGCAAGCCTTCCTCACCCTGCCCTCGGATGCGAAATGGGGCAGCGATGCCCCTGGAGTCTTTGGCTTTTTCCTAGGAATGAGTCAGCGTGGGAGGTCTTCTAAGTTTACGCACCCTGCAATGCATGCTGCTCATTCAGCCCCAAGTCCCAGAGGTGCCCCACAGGGCTGCTGGTACCCAGCTTGGCTTTCATGAGTGGAGAGGAGCCTGGGGGTAGCAACCCACGGCTGTACGTTTCCTCCCCTTTGGTGGGTGCCAGCATTCAACCAGGAATTGTCTTCTGGTCTGTAAGTGGCTTCTAGAGAAGGTGGCCCATCATGACTCTCAGTCCGATTGATCCTCATGGATTTCTTCTCCATGGCATCCAGGAATGTTGTTCCACCACATCCAAAGCCACCAGTGTTTCCCCTGTTAGACACCAGCACACCTTTAGGACACCATTAAATCTGGCAGTTCCTTAGCTTTTGCTGTGTTGTTCCTAAATCACTCGGGTCTGTCTCAAAATGAAAGAGATCCCAGAAGGAAAGCCTCAGGTCCTGGGCAAACACAAGGAAGAAGATTCTGCCCCACAGCACCCACAGTGAAATCATCCCTGCACTGAAACATGAGTTGCTGCACAGACAGGAGTTGAATGATGCTTGTTGAAACTTAAACCACAGACTGACTGACTACGGGCAGATAAATAGCCAAGGATGGGCACACCAAGTGTAGAGGGGGAAAAATGAACCTTCTCCTTTAGACCTCTCCTCCAGTAAGAGAAACTGTTTTTCCCTCTCTGGGTCAGGGTCCTGCGGATAGCCACAAAACCCTTCAGAAGATGACTGTCTCAAGACAAAAAAAAAAAGCATAATCACAGGCTCAGTAGAGACCTCACCAGCAGTTTTCAGTTCACCCCAATTAACCCTTCCTTGTTATCCAGACAGTGATGACCTGTACCACCTTTCCTCTCTTCCACCACAGATAATGAGTCTTCTCCCTCTCTCGGCTTAGCATCCACCCATTGCTCCCAAAGTGCTAATTACATTTTGCTCATAACTTGCTTAATCAACTTCCATAATTAAATTAAGCACAAAGCAGTGCCTTTCTACCTGTACCCAGCTTGTAGTTTGGGTTGTAGGCTGGTGCATTTACAAAGACTGACGTACCCCAAGCCTGCCCGTTTCTGCAGCTATGGCAGTCTGCCTCATGCAAGCTGCCACCTCTGCAAACTCTGCCTCTCAGCTACAGAGGCAGTGGTGCTCCTCTGAGAGAACTGGGCTGTTAACTTCCTTGCTTCTCTTGTTATTCATGTTCACTGTTCCATGCCAAGCTAAATGAAAATTATTTCCTCTTTAATAAACAAAAGTGGCCCTACATGGAGGAAAATATTTTCATTTTTAACAAGCAAAAGTGATCTTAGGTACTAAAGTGCATCACTTCCTTTGTCTGTCTTTTCCTGCTCATCTTCAGAGGGCAGCAGCCCCTGTCAGTCTGGATGCCAGCTCCGCATAAAATGGTAAAAAAGGGCAAAGTGTAACAGATTAGGAAACTGTAAATGTCTGTTACAGGGTGCTTCATGCTTCGTGCTGGATAAAGGTTAGCAGACTTAGAAATTTGAGCAATAGTATGAGAAACCAGTGGAAGGTGTCCCTGCCCATGGCAGTGGGGTTTGAACTGGATGATCTTTAAGGTCCCTTCCAACCCAAACCATGATTCCATGAAGCACTGGTCTTTTGCTGTGACCTCAGTAGAGCAATGAAGATGGCAAGTCTGAAATTTTTGCTATTGTCAAAAAACAGGGAAGCACTGACTGAAGCCTGCTGCAAGAAAGTGCCAGGGAGGCTATAGAGGGGTGAAATGCCCTCAGCTGTTTGAGTTTCCAGGCAACTATGACTCTTGGGAAGCTGATGCTGAGCCTACAAAGCCTTTCCCCAGTTAAATGGGGGTCAGACATCACCATTTTCTCTCATGAGGTGTTAGCCAGCAGAAACTTGGAGGGCTGCGAGCAGGGAGAAGGGTAACGTTTACAAAAAGTAAGACATGGTGGTGGAGGGTACTGTGCCCCTGGGAGCATGATCTCTCCTTTGCCAGGGCCACATCTCTGGTACACCTTCTGAAGCTTTCCACAAGGAGAGGAGGTCTCTCCCAGCCCAGTGTGGGATAAGCAGGGGGACCACCATGGGAATCGGAAACACAGCTACTCATTCACATTTCAGAGAAGCTTGGGAAGGGCTGCCAGTGCAGTCTGGTTTCTTGTGTGCAAGTGTTGTGTGCAAGCAGAAATCTGGAGGGCGTTCACCTGGGCAGGGAGGCAATGGGGAAAGGGGGGGTGGGGGCATGAGTTATGGGTCATTTTGTACAATTCTGGCAGAAAGTTTATTTCCAGCTCATAGCAGCAAGAGCCTGACACTGGAAATCATACACAACAAGCTTTGTGTGCCTGGTTAGAAAGTCTCTGGCGGAGATTTACGTTAGGCTGAGTGTTTCAGCTGACACATGTGCCATGGGACAAGCTTTCAGCCTCCTGCCCTCCCTCTGCTGTGGAGAAGATAAAAGAGTGCAAGGCATCCTTGCTACCCCAGGACAACCATTTACTTTGAGGGAGGTCCTTGGCTGCCCCTTTACAGGTGTTTTGCCTCACTGAAGCAAAGCCAATCTGCCAGGGTTGAGCCCTGCAATCTAGCAATGTGGCTAATTGAAACCACTTGTTTTTGAATGCTAAATATTTGTTTGCATACAAGCTGGAGTCCACGCCTTTTTTGGAGAAGCCACGGGGCAACCGATGATTACATGCAAGAATACAGACATCTAATTGTGTCATTTTCATTTGGAAATTGGCACTTTGTCCAGAATCCATGTGAGGTGTTGAGGTCTGCTCTGTTTCCCAGGCAGCTCCTTAGAGCCTCATCAGGAATTTTCCTGGGCCCTTGCTAAGCCAGCTGCTGTATTTCAGAGATGAGATGCAAGTGATTTCTAAATAGTGGTTGTAAAGCTTCCTGGAATGAATAGATGTGATAAAAATGCTTGATTTCAGCTCTGCTCTCGAGCTGCTGACAGATACAGCACAGCATTAAGTCAGCAGCCCAGCACAGCTTGGGCAACGATTGCTGCTCTGTTCATATTTCATTGCACTTGGCACAAAGTTGATACTAAGGGAAATAACTTGGTGGGACTTCCTAGGTGCTGAAATATATATTGCTGCCTCAAAAACTTCTAGAGTTTCCCAGTGAATTACTGAAGCTTTAAATACAGTGTGGAATGTGATACCTTTAGATGCACTTGCAGAAGGTTGCCTAATTGTCTAAAAAAATGTATTCCCTCTTGTACTCATTTTTCCTTAAACACACTGAGTGCTTTCTTGAATGGTGACCCACATCACCCTTTCTACATCCAAGCAGGTTCCCTTAGTTAGAAGATCCCATGCCCAGCGTTTTGCCGTGGGTGTTTTGCAGATACGTGGTGCTGAAGCACAGCTTTCCTCTGCTCAGCCTGGTTTCAAGCAGTGCCTAGACAGCCACACGCCAGCCTTTCCTGGGTCGGGACTGTCTGTGGCAGTGTCTGTTTCTTATTATACAAATACCTAGTACTTTTGAACCACGAGACTACATCTTGCATCAGGCCTATGTCTTCTACCTCAATAGATATTTAACAACAGTAAAAACATACCAGGCCTTTTACTTCACCCTTTCATTTTAACAGAGCTTTTTACCCAGAGAGAATAAGTAGAAAGTATTTCTTTCCACAGTAATAGGACTTGACTGAGAAGGTCAAGGGAGAATGGAATGAGATTTTTCATAAAAGCATTGAAATCAGACACAAGGGAGAAACTTCTATTCCAGGAGCAAATAATTGCACACAACTACACATATCTATAAGTGAGAGACTTTATTGGAACCAATTTTTCAAATACAGACATCTGTATTATTCTCACTTCTCGGGAATGTTTTCTGCTCATTTTTGAAGCTTGCAACCTTAGGACAATATTCAGGACATATGTGTACATTAGATCTCTGCAGATGGACACATTCATAATGCACAAGTACAATGAGTGAGAGACTCTTTCCAGATCCTCACACAAGAGCATCGGAAATGGGCCGCTCTATTCGTCAAGTTCTGCTCTTATTAGCTTCCAGACACGTCACAGTTCTTGATACTCTCTAGGCTGTAGCCGCCTTCTTCAGGCCCCGATTTACTACGGTGTTACTTCAGCTGTATGCCAGTGTAACTCCTAAAAATAGGGCTTAGGTGATGCATAGGGATGTGTTTCATTCATCGGGAAGAGGCACGAGCAGAAAAAAAACAAGCTATTGAATGGTTCACCTAGGATTTTCTTTTGCAAGAGTAGTCTAGGTCTCAGGCTGGGATTTTTTTGTTTGTTTGTTTTTGGAAGTGACCAGTGGTTCTGGGTGTGTAATACATGAATCTTGATGTTCAGAGTATACAGGGGACCTGTGGACTGGGCCCCAGTGAGGTGTCTCTCAAGTTGGGCACTCCAGATGTGAGCCACTGGGGTCACTAGCCTGTTCTGCAAATCTCAACCTTCACCTCTTCTTCCAAGTATTGCTCAACAGAGGAATGTAGTAATAAAGCATTGTAGGTAAGAATGCAGGCTCGCACATGACCTGAGATCAACACCCTGAAAAATGGATAGAGGGTAGCGCTTTCAGGACCACCTAAATGACTCATGATCTTCAGTTCCATTTTGGCAAATGACTGGAGAATTTAAACCTGAGCCCCCAAATTCTCTGCAGAGAGGAGTGTGAACATCCTTCAACATCTGGGCCTTAGGAGCTTACATCTATTTGAAAGCCAGTGAAATGCGTGCTCTTAAGTGCCCAAGTCACTTAGGTTATTCTGAAAACTGTACCCTATATACATATGGGTAGATAAGGGGCAGACTTTCACAGGCACAAGTGGCAGTTAGACATGTAACTCCCATTGATTTTTTTTCCCCCTCGGGGACCTGGAAAATCCCACCCCGAGGAGTTGAATCCTCCTCTCACATTATTTTCACACCAGATTAACACCACTGGTTCCAGTGGAGTGACTCCTGAGTTACCCCAGTGTGAGCGAGAGGAGAACCAGTCCTGAGGTGCTCTAAATATCCAGTGAAAGTGCTAATGTGGCAATGCGGAGAAGCAGGGAATCTGAGCACAGTCCTGGAAGAGGACCCCCACCATCACCACCACCCCTGTGTCACTGAGCTGCAGGTGACCACTGAACAGACTTCTCAGCCAAGAGGGGCCACAAAAACATTCATTCAGATCCTCCCCTCCACCTCTGCAAACCACAGCCGCTCTCCTTCCTTCCTAAGACACCTATGATAAACACCAAACCTTCAGTACAAAGAGCCTCACATACTAGTTTGCCATTTGGAGAGTGCAGGAAAAAAGAAAAAAAGTCCTATGGGGAATTTGGTATGAACTGTCTCTTTCCTTTTTTTCTTCTTTCCTTTCTTTCTAAATGCCTCTCCTCCGGTCATGCCCATTTCTTTCATTTAGAGTGACAGGTTCCCCAAGCAATGGTGTTTACGTTGTCACCATAGGTGAGTTCCTTCTAGCTAAGGCCTCTCATGGGGCTGCATTAGGGTTTGGGGTTGGAAAACACCAGGTCTGAAGGGATCTCAGCAGGATGCCCTTCCCTCCCTTTGGAATGTGGCTCACAGTGGAGCTTCTTGGCTGATGCAACTATTGCAAGGGTTGTGGGTTTTTATATGCTATCAATGCAGGCAGTCTGTGGATGCCACAAGCATAGCAAGGCAGACCGAATTCATGCAAATGATCTACTGCATTGACAGGGGGTGCTAGGTTGGGATTTTTCATATTTTTCCAAGGCTTAGTCTAGATGAGGTGAAATGTGAAGAGCTGGCCTACAGCTGGTACGATCAGTATAGATGTGGATCACTAGCATATCTTACTACAGAGGCATGGAAAAAGCCCCTCTTGGACTCAGAATTTCCACAGCACTGTATGTGAGGTCAGGCTCCATATTCCCAGTGTGAGTCATTCTGATGTGCCCTTCCTTCTCCATACATAAAGTAACAACCACAGGCACCTCCAGGCAAAGCTATATCCTCTTCAGGGAGAGAGGATTAGATATATACTACCTGGGGAATTTGTGTTGGTTGTTGCATCAGGATTAGTAAAACCCTCCAACTACTCTGCTGGATACTCTTTGCTCCACTCTTTACTTCTGGGACCTCCTGCCTCTTGTGCTGCTCTCAGCTCACTTGATATCCTGCTAGAAATATTGTTCTTCAAATATCCCTGTTCTCCTTCCAGCTTCCGTCCCATGCTACATCCTTTATACTGTTTCCTTTCAGCCTTTTAAAATCTGGCTGAAGAGGCAACTCAAGGAAATCCAAATGCTTTTCTCTGCCCTCTTCCTGTACCATGAAGACAGCCCAGCTTCCTATACAAATCTTGTGTATTACACACTAAACCACTGCCTGCTCAAGACAGGCTTTGTCTGTGTACTCTCTCTCACGCTCTCTTTGCCCTGAATCTCTGGCAGGATCAGGACACACTACAATAAGAAAGATAGGGGGTGCTCGGTTACAGCTACTGGTTTTAAACTGGAACCAAGGGAGAGGAATTAGTATTTAAATTATCTAGGTTTGCAGTTGGTAACCACATACCCCATTGTCTTCATGGGGGAAAAAAACAAAACACAAACCCCAACCCTTTGTTCTCTAATCAACATGGCAAAGTATGTTCTTACAAATGGTGACAAAACACACGCAATGCCCCAACCATCAGCCAAAGGAGAGGCAACATGCGAAATACAAGGATAAAACATCCGTGGGGAGAAAAGTTTCTGGTTTTTGAGGAGGGAGGAAGGCCTATGTCCAGGAAGACATGAGACTCAGGCAGTTTTATTTTCCTTAAAAAGTTAAAAATAGTAATAGTAAAGTAGAGGCAAGATGAAAAGTTTGGGGTCTGAAGTCAGAAGGGCAGGGAGACCAAGTGGTCTTTGGAGGAACAGGCAAGACAGTCCTTAAGAAAATTCTTGTAAATGGTCATGACAGGAGATGAGGCTAAACAAAAGCCATGATCTCTCCTTCCTGCCTCCTCCCAAATATCTCTCCCACAAATCCTGAGAGCTGAACCTCAGTTCTCTCAACTCAGTGCTCAAGACACGGGGTGTCTGCAATGTCCAATCTGGGCTGGGCACCTCATGTGCTACAAACAGCAAACATACTCTACCCCTCTCCTCCCTACGCCTTGGCCCCCCGTGTCCATCAGAGCGTTCTCCCTCCCCAAACACCATCCACCCTGCTGCGGCTTCCACAGCAGAAACAGGCAGGGTGGTGAGACCTGACATACGGTCCAAGCAATGCCTGATGTCTGCGCTACATTTGCTGAATTGAGGTCAGGCTGGAAGGTGTCTCAGGGTTTACCACCCATCATGACATGGGAATATTAGCATATACATTGTTTATGAAGTATGACACAATACCTATCTGTCAGTCAGCCCATCTTTCTACTTATTTAGTCTGTCTAATCTACTTTAGCTAGCTACGTTTCACTATCTCTATCAATCATCTATTGCTCCATATTGTCTACTTTCTTCCTGTCTCTCTCTCATCTTTTTTCACTCTAATCTTTCTTACTCTAGCTATACTCCCCTCTCTCTCCCTATCATCCATCTATCCACTCAAAAATCTTTTCCCCCCTCCTCTCTATAATCCCTGTTTTTAAAAATCTCTGTCCAATCTCTCTACCACTCTCTATTTCCCTCTCTTTTTTTAAAATCCTCCCACTCTCTCTCTCTCTCTCTCTCTCTCTTATTTTACACAATGCCAGGAAGCACATGGAAATGTATCCTGACGTGTTTTGATGGCACTTCCAGTGAGTGGTCTACATTCAAACCAATCATCTCTGAGGAGATACCGTTCATCTTTTCTCCCTATTTCCAACAAAGAGATGGAGGAGAACAAAGGAGTAAGGCAGGGAGAGCCAGCCAGCCCTCTGAAGGCCATGGAGCTGCCACTCCAAGCATCAGCCACCAAGGGATGTTGGGGCTGTCAGCAGACCCATCATTTCGGTGTTACTGCTGTGAGGCCAATTAAATTGTGGCCCTGCACAGCATCATACAGCAATCCTGCAGGGTTTGCTGGCTGTTATTGCCAACGTGGCCATGAAACCGTGCACAAGCTGGTGGGAAAGCACATGATAATAATCAGGGCAGAGAAAAAGCGATAACTAGGCTTTTATGAAAGCCCAGTTATTACTGAATACATTTTAATTGTTCACTCTTGCAGCTCCTAAACAGAGCAGCAGACCCCGACGGCTGTTCAGGCTCAGGGCCGGGTATCTGTCAGTCCTCCACTGGGACAGGGTCAGGCAGGCGTGCAGTTGGTGCACACCTGGGAACATCCCGCACCCCATGGTAGTGGAGATTGGCGAGGTGGTGCTCTGCTTGTGGCACTAAGCCATGCTTTTAGCTGGCTGTGGGGGAAGGCCATAAATGACAGATAAAAGCCCTTACCCCCATTAGAGCTGGGTGAACCATCCTGGATTTCACCAGGGAGCCTGAATGAGGTATTTCTCAAAGTGCCAGCAACTGGCTCTTACGCCACCAGACCTCGTCTTCCCACGTGCCTATCAATGCATTGGCCCAATTTATTTTGCCAAACAGAACATTTTTGGAGGGCCACGCTATGCTACTCAGCAACTTCTCCAATTCCAGCCCAATGGGACGAGCATCGCCCTGTGGCCAAGGGGAGCTTGGGCCCAGGGACCCTGTCCCCTCACAGCCCTTGGTGCATCCCTCAGCAGGGGTTGGACTTTCAGCATGGACCAAAGTTGGTCTCTCTGCTGGCTCATCTCTCCAAGGTCACCATACTTCTCCAAATCAGGGCCTAGAGGTCTCCTAGAGGGCCACTTATTTTGTTATTTCCTAAAACTGATTTTGCTGTTTCCATTATTTATGCTAGTCAGTGCTAACACCTCACTCAAAATCCAAGCCTCCTTCCCTTAAAAATCCCCTCAGCAGTGCCAGGGAGAGTAGTTGGCCACTGACTGGTGGCCGAGGAGCACAGAGGGGCCATGCAAGAAGTGGCCCACCAAAGACCGTAGGCCGGCAGGATGTATGGCAGCATAGAAATGCGACACGGTGGTATTAATGATCATTATTTTCATTTATTATAATTATTGTTCAGTTTGAAAAAGGAGCCTGGAGCCAAGCATTACGCTAATTGGCACATTTTTGTTGTTGTTGTTTTAGTTCTGAAAACAAACTGGGGTTTAGTATGATTTTTTGCTCATTTGTTTGTTTGGTTTGGTCTTTTTTTTTTTTTTTCGTTCATTCCATCACATTGAAAAAGGAAGAAAAGGATTTTTTCTTTTTTCCTCTTTTGTTTGAACTCACTCGGTAAGTCTGGACTCCTCGGATGAACGTAACATTGCACACACACACACACTTGGAGGGGAGAGAGAGGGGAGAGAAAAAGAGAGAGAGAGAGCGTGCTCGCGGTGGGCAGACAGACACACGCACGCGCCAGGTCAAAGAACTCTGATACAGTGCAAGAATTTTCCCAAAATGATTGGATCATCATTACCAAAAAACTCGCCATAACAACACCAAGAAACAAAGAAATGTTTAAGCCACACTGTTTGACTGGGATTTTTCCTGCTTTTTTTTTTTTTTTTCCTTAAATGTTTGCCACACAGAGAGAAAAAGGGTTTAAGTGGGAATGGGAGAGGGATGGACAGGCTCACAGATGTGAGCAGGAAGGGGGCAGATCGAGATCGGGCTGGGAAGGAAGGATAGAGGATAGGGGGAGGGAGGGAGGGGCAATGGGGAGTCATTTCTTAATGTTCAGGCATTTTCTTGGTCCGCCTTGCTCTCTTCTTCTTTCACCTCTTCCTGCTGGGCACTTTCAGTAGGTTTGGTTTCTTCTACAGCATCTAGTGGGGAAAGAGACGGTCAAGGGTTAGTCAGCCATGATCTAAAGCATCCTGCATGTGCACACAGCCATCGCACAGGGGAATCACATCCATGCCTGAAGATATTTAGCTGCAAAGAAAACAGAGCCAGGCTCTTTTCAGTGGTGCCCAGTGACAGGACCAGAGGCAATGGGCACAAACTGAAACACAGGACACCAGGAAACACTCTTTGCCAAGCATGGCTTCAGGCTTCTCTCTCCCCAAAGTGACCCAAGTCTCAAAGTCCCTGGCACTTCTGCAGCATGGAAAGAATGTGCTGGGGTTCAGCCCAGCAGGCAAGTGTGTCACTCTCATGAAACACCTCTAGCATGTGCAATTGGAAGAAGCTGCCTCGCTTGCTGCTGATGCGGCAAGCAACCACCATGCACTTCATCAGGCATGCTTATTGGCCTACCAGCTGTATCAGACACCCTTTTACTGAATCCACTGACTGTGCCAACCCCTGTTGAATTGTTGCCCTTGCTGCTACAGATCCTCCCAGCCAAGCCTTAAAGAGGTCACAAAAAGAAAACTCTACAGGCACTTGAAGCTTGCAAGACACAGAGAGAAAAATTTTATAACCTGTAACTCAGACTTTCCTTACAATGAAGCGAGATCTAGAGAAATATTTCTAAGCCTTCTAGAATGGAAGCCTTCATCCTGGAGCTTGTCAGGTCTCTCCAGTTTTCTGGGATTTCCTTTCGAAGGCAGAGCTGCCCTGGGGGGAAGCAATGACTTTAACTGGAGGCTGGGTTTGCCCATCAATCAGACACCTTGTTCTGGCATGCCATTCATATGAGAAGTTAAAATGAACGCTAGGAGCAATCCCACAACAATGAGCTAGACAGGGGATCAGAACCAAGAGGAAGGCAGAGGCGGTTGTGAGGGATGAAATAAATTAAAGGAGTGTTCCTCAAACTGGAGTGATCTTGCTTCTGGGTTCATCCAGCCCGAGACATCACGCCCCACTCATTGCGGCAGGATGGATTTAACTGTCTCTGAGGTCCTGCTGACCAGCTCTCATCATCTTTAGATCAGGGTATGCTAAAGTTCCTAGGCCTCTTTTGGAAGCCTTGCTAAGGTCTATGAACTGTGTGGATTGCTGGTTCCTGACTGGAACCGGACTGATGGTAAGGTAGAATAATCCACAAGGTTCTTAGCATATTGTAGCTGTTGGTCTGCCACGCACACACAGGTCCACAGACTACAGAGAGGCCAAGCATCACTCCAGATTTGGGATAAAGAGCAGGGAAAAAAAGCAAGTGCTGAAGGGCTGGATGGTGTGGGGCAGACCACAAGACTGGTATGTCACATACCGCAGTGCTGGCACTCAACATACCTTTGTAGCATCTCTGTATCTCTGGTGATCATTCACAGGGGACTGTGGGGTCCCTTTGAACTGGACAGTCCCTGGCTTCTCTGGTGGGCTATCAGATTAGGTTATACCAGCAAATAAAATGTGCCAGGGACTGCTCTTTGGCCTTGAGGCCAGTGGCACCACACAGCTCATGTCCATATGGCTCAACTCTCTTACTCTCTGGAACAAGGTGGCTGTGTCTGGGAGCTGTCTGGGGCAAAGATCGTTGGCATATTCAAAAGTCACACCATGGCCCATGCTGTCAGCTTAACAATAGGGATGTTCACACGCCAATGTTTAGTTTGCGAGGATTAGCATGCTCACATCCATGTTTAGCATTAGTGAGAATGCTAATTGGGATGTGAAACATTCCTTACACCGTTTCTGCATTTTAGCCTGGTCCATTCGATGCCATCAGATGGCAGACTTGTATTTCCTTCCAGCACTGGCAGTAGGTGCTGCATTCTCACTCCTCTCTCCCCCTCAGCTCTTTAGCCTCTCTTTTAAACACCTTCCTCCTATTTATCATTTCCATATGGATCACTTTTAAGGTGTGTGCAGCTTACCATCCTGAATCATCTTCATTAAAGGCTCTGCTTCTGAACCTTCAAATACTTTTTGTCTTAGTAAACTCTGACTGTTGATTTTCCAAAAACAAAAAGTCTGTAGGAACATCCATGGCCCAGTACCACAGCTTGAGCCCCTGCAACTGCCACCTCTCAGCAAAAGCATTTGCGAAATTTCTTTCCCTTGGTACTGAACAGCTAAACAGACTGCTACTCAAGGACCCTTTCTATATATGGTACAGCTACAACCATGAACGAAAGACAAAATAGGCTACTGATTAAAATAGGATGCAAGTATCACTGGAAGTCAAAGCAGACCAACTTGCCCTAGTTTTGTTAATTTTCCTGAATGATTTTATCACACTCCACTGGGGAGGGAGGGGAGTCCTTTTAATCCTGCTCTTCTCCAAGGCATTCATAGGAGGATGCATGTTGGAATTATGGAGCTGAGAGTAGAACACCAATGCATGACCATCTACCCTTAAATTTGAGCCAAAAGACTACCGTTAGCCAACAGCAAAGCATGCTTTGCTATAAGGCTCTGAGAGATCCTAGGAAGGCACAATTCCTGTTTGTCCTGTTTTTAAATGCAAGATGAATGAAAGAGCAACAAAGGACAGGCAATGCAGCTTCAGGAACACAAGCCCCAGACACTATATTTCATTATGTTTAAAACTTCCTGTGTCTCCCTACTGAAGATTTTGGCACAGATTTTAGCCAGGAACCCCCACAGCTTCCTCAGGGCAGCATAACAGAAGGGCCCGTACTGCAGCAAGCACAGGGATAGACACTGGGAGGTCCTGCATGCTTGCTGGAATACTGAGTGCCTTGGCCAAGACCCACAAACTGCTAAGTTGCACAGATGCCCCCACTACATCAGCAGCTGAAAGTGGGGTCCTGCTCTTACAGGAGGCTGTTGACAGTTGCCATAGCGAGATGGGCTGAAAAATCTGGTTGCACTTAAAGTGGGGGAGCTGGCAACCTCGGTGACGTGGGGTAGCTCAGAATGTTTCCCATGCCATTCTTGCTCTCAAGATAAGCAAGTAGTTTGAAACACAATTTTCTGCCATGTTTTGTTCCCTGTTGGCTCACCACAGTAGGAAATTTAAGTTCCAGGGAGTGTCTGTGGTGCTCAGAGATCCTTGGCTGGCAGAGGAATTGTGCGGGAGTGCCTTGCTGCCCCCATTGCTCTTTTCTCGGGAGCAGTTAGTGGTAGGAAGATGACTTGCTGCTGAAGCAGCCCAGAGACTGCACTGATTTCTGCCATTGCTGAAATAGCCTGGTCTGACTCTGAGGTCATGGAGCAGCAGAAAGTATTTAAAGTCACTTCACCACATATTCAAGTCAAGAGAGAGGAATCATACAAACCAAATGCTGGACACATGGCAAACTAGAGCGAATTTTTATGACTCTGGATCTTCCAAGCATAAACAAGAGGTCTGTCTTTTTGAATTAGAATTATCAAAGAAAATTCAGCCAGCCACTCTCCCACTTTTTTCTTGCATGGTGTTGAATCAGTAAAGGGAAATACCCTATGCACTGCTGCACTCCGCTAAGTTATGTCTCATTTCTTAGCAGCTTTAGCAGCATGTCATTGATCTTTGGCATGAGGGAAAAGAAGCAACCTGGTTTTATTATACAGTAATGAACTTTAGCAAGAAGTAATATCACAAAGGATACAAAATTCAGCACAAAAAATAAAGTTCAAGGTGTAGCACTACTAAAACATTGCAGTGAAAAGAAGAGGATTCTCTCTGTGCAATGGGAGCAATGCAGCACAACCCTGTGGACATCAGGGCCAGTTCATAGCAGTTTCTGATTCACAAGGAGAGGTGAGACGTTTTATCTGACTCACCCTTCACCGGTTTGTTTGATGCAGGCTATTTCTGCAGTATGTTCTCTGGGGTTTTCTCCAGCCTACAGTGTCCCAGCAAAGGAAGGCAAGGTATCCCTGGGGAGATTATTAGATAGCTATCCTGGGGATTTCATAGATCAGAGAGGATATTTCTTATATTGCTTTTTACCCAATACTTGGCTTGATTTCCCACTTCCTTGAACTCTTGGCTGCCACACCTGTTGGTTTGTAGTGCACAGATGCAGTTATACAGACAGAACTGTACAGTCTTGGCATTTTACATTCACTTTGCACTTCGTTGGAATAGGTGTAAAAGGTGACAAAAAAGCAGGTGACAGTTCAGGGCATTTAGGGCAAATGTTCTGTCCCTTCCTTGAGGCATAAAGGCATGCCATCCTGGGCGGCCAAATTTCCACCTGCCTAAAGATGCCTCTCCTCTGAACATAACAGAACTGTGAGATCTCCTCCTGCAAGATCAGAGTCCCTGGTGTCCACTTGCAAGGGAGAGAACAAGGAGGAGGCAGTGAGTTATTTCTTGAGATGGACCTGGACTGGTGAAGCACCAAGGTGCATGTGAAGAGATCATGAAATAGGAAAGTATAAGTGTGAGAGGATGGACATCTCACCCAACTCCAGGCCTCTAGAGAGACATATCCAGATGATCTTTCCATCCTCTACTTCCATTCTAATTAGGGGAAATAAATATAACACTTCTAGACTCTATAAACATGATCTATTTAGATGCTTACTTTAGGAAAAGAGGAGTTGCAGCCTAGGAACACCTACCTCTTTAGCAAGCCAAGGTGGAGACATCCACACTTGTTCTAGCGCATTCCGGCCACAGAGCAAAAAGAAGAGCCCAAACTCACAAAGAGAACACAACACATGCATGCATGGAGGAAACAGAACAGAAGGGGAGGCTGGGCTATAATATGAAGCAAAAGAAGCTTGAGGAGGGGCAAAAAATAAAATCTGTGCTGAAAGATAAAGCAAGAATGGCTAGGTCAAGAAGTTAAAAAAAACCCAACAAAACAAACCAAGCCAAGACCAACAACAAAAACCACCTGGTTTGTGCTTGCAATCATCACCCTCAACAGCTGTCTTCACGCACATCAGTCCTCACTTGCACTGTTTCTGGTTATTCCAGCCCTGTGGTCCCCCCTAGACACAGCTTTGAGATTTCAGTTGTTTTGCAGCTTTGCCTTTTGTTTCAGTCTTTCCAAATCTATGCTGCAGTCCAAATCATCCCGTAGCATGGGATAATTTTGTCACAAAGACAGGCATGTGTGAGCTGAGCCACCACCAAGCTCACTTCAGTCTATCACCCTGGATGGGTCAGCCAAGTTGAGAAACCCTTTGGGCAGCCTCAGACAAATCTTAAGATGCAACCGCAGAATTGCTTAAGTGATGGAGCTGTGTGGTGGGAGAGGCTGAAGTGTGTTTGCTTCCCAGGTGAAGGGCCTGTGTCAGAGACATGCTCATACCTACAGCTCCAACTGGTATCTGCCGGGCAACTGCCCTGCCCATGGAAGAGAAACAATCTGGAAGTGAACTACAGATCCTTGCTGAAATAGGGTCTTAGAGAGCTCCTGCCCCTCAGCACTCCATTTATTTCCTGGAAAGGGCAAGAGTCGTGTCTGTGAGCTCTGCTGGGGAGCAAACACCTCGAACATATGCAGCTCGGGTTGCTGTAAAGCTCAAGCAGGCACGCAAGTGGCAGTTTTGCTGGATGGTAGTACTTCCAGCTGCCTTTGCCTATACTGTGCTCTAATGGCTGAGCGTGCAGGCTCGTCTCCAACTCTCTCTGCTGCCCTACATTAGTGAAATTAGGTTGAGTGGATTTCCGGGTAAAACAGTGTCTCTTGGGACCTGCCCAGCTCCTGTCTGACTTGCCAAGATTAATTAAATCAGAGCAGGCATCAGCTTATGACCATAGTAGCAGCAACCTCTCTGCTGATCATTTCTTTTGTGGCTGGTGGCTTGGGTTGTGTTTTCCTTTTTGTCTCTGTTCCACTGCAGATCTTTAAATTACCACAGCTGATGCCAAGAGAAGAGAAATTGCACAAACACTCTGGGATTCTACTACAGATGCAGGGATTTTGCTTCTGCTGCTTTCCCACTGATTGCATAATTATTGCTGATATTGATTGTGCAGCTAAAACTCTCCTATGCCTTCGTGCTAAAGTATTGTCCAAATCTCAGCCACTGCTCTTTCTCTAGCATTTGCCATTCTCACTCCTTTCTCCCTCTGTCCTTTGCCAACTACAGCTTGGTCAGAGATGAGATTGAAAACCTGTACTTTATCTGGTCTCCTCTTTTCTCTCAAACATTAATCCAGGTTTTACTGCCCTGTTAAAAGCACTCCATATTTGCCCCAGCAATGACTCTGTTTAAAGACATTTTTTGGAGAGTCTGGAGCACTGGAAGGCCCCATTTAAAATCCCTGTCCTGAGCCTCTCCTAGTTTTAATGACATTTGGATACAGATTTGGATCCAGGCTTCACAGCTTGATTCATCTGTCCTGATCCATCTGTCCTTCTAGTCAGCCAGAAGCCAATTCCAGGCAGAAGATGGTAGGTCTGAGAGTGCTGAAACGAGATGCAGTTCAGGTTCAGAGCTGTTGCTTATACAGTCCTCTTCCTGATCCGAGTTAGCCCATTGCAGTCGGCCCTGTGATGCGTCATATGCAGTGCTAAAATCCTACGCCCTCCCCACTCGCTGCTTCTGAAAACTGGCAGCCATATGCTGGCCCAGCAAAACACTGAGAAATTAAGGAACTGGCTATTTCAGGTGAATGTCTGTGTCTGGGGACTGACTTCATGATTTCTTCCAAACCCCAGGTGAATCCCTCACTCTC
Source organism: Pterocles gutturalis (assembly GCF_000699245.1). Classification (NCBI taxonomy): domain Eukaryota; kingdom Metazoa; phylum Chordata; class Aves; order Pterocliformes; family Pteroclidae; genus Pterocles; species Pterocles gutturalis. Next base: position 31,462 of record NW_010121018.1, read on the forward strand.
TACAGATGGACTAAGGGTACCACCTGGTTCCTGTGAGCCCTGGGGTGTCCTGGTGGGCACATGGTTCCTGGGAAATCTGCATCCCCTTGGCAAACTCTGCAAAAAGGTGGATATGGCTTAAGGGATTTCCTCTCCCTCTCCTCTTGCGACATGCCTTTCTTCCCCCAGCACCACCACGGAAATCCCACCCTGCGTTGGCATCCATGTGTGCAGTAGATGGAGAGGGAGGGAGTGGTGGGAGAGATGCTCAGGGTGCGCAGTGGTGGAGAGGGGGTGCCGAGGGGAGTCAGGCTCATAGCTCCATTGCAAAGCATCTTTCACACTGTCTAGACACCAGCTGCCGGGTTGCCATGGAAACTCCCCAACTTTGGCTGACAGGAGGGAGCAGTGAGGTCTCCAGAGAAATGGGAGTGGTGGAGGAAGAGGGTGGAGAGAGAAAAGGGAGGATGTTCCTAGTGAATGTGAGATGTTAACCCTGTTACAGCTACATTTGCAACTATTTTTGCTTCCTGGAGAAGGAGAGACAAGCGGCTCTTCTTCTTTCTTCCACTGCCATTTCCTTCCCACACCCCTGGACACAGCCAAGCCTGAAGGCTGAGACAAATTACATGCCTACCACTGGGTGGTTGCTTATTCCTTTTTCAGCACTTTTGTCCCAAAATTCCCGTGTACAGTACCTTTAACAGGGCAATCACAATCCAGATAGGATTGGAAGAAGTTTACAGTTAGGTTTTCAGACAGCAGGATCTCCTTTAACAATGCCTTTCTCTTGGCCACTGTCAGTGCTACAAGCAAATGCATCTCCAGGGAGGGCAAGGTAATCCTAGCTGGCAGCAGTGTGATCTGTCACACTGCTTCTTTGGGGATGCTTTGTTGCACCAGAATATGGTGGGCAAGTGGGAGGCTGTGTGGTACAGTGGCCTAAAGGGAGGGAAAGGAGCCTTTTCGGGATGAGGGTGCCTTGGAGGCAGATGTTCTGCACTGGTATTGAGTGGCCTTCTGACAAACAGCATCAGAGCTGCTGACCCCAACAGACTCCTGCCAAGGGTCCATGGTCTTTACGGCCAAGGAGACTAAAGTGGAGAAATGGGAAGTGACTTGCGCAGGGTCTCCCCAGCCATCAAGCAGGTGTAAGAGCTGATCTGATTCCCAATCAGTAGCTCAGCTGCCCTGCTGGAGCAGAAAGGCTCCCTTCAGAAGAGGTTCCAAGCTACCAGCTTCTCCATCTCCCCAAAAAGGTTGAGCCAAAGATGCCGCTGTAGGCACTCAGATTAAAGTTCTTCATTATCCACTGCTTGACTTTCCAGCAAGGTAGTATGCTGGTCTCTTTAGATACAATATCCAGATCCTACTGGACATATAAGATGAAACAGGATATAATATCCTGTTCATACATTTATGATGAACCCAGGCCTTTGTGAACGTCAAGAGCTATCTCCATTGTGACCTTCCCAAATTACTACAGGCAGCCAGCAATGTAATTATTTATCTGATCTTTGTCACTACAGCAATGGCCTAACTCACAATCATGGATGTATTTTATCCTTGTGGCATCCCAGTGAAGAAATCAAAGGCTTATATCTGCATTTTAGAGTGAGCAAAGTATGAAGAACTGGGCTGTAGTCACACAAAAGGCTGTGGTGTACGCAGGAGGCTGAGTTACCTTAGCTCTTCATTCCACATCTCAATCAGCCACTCTGCACAAAGCAGCATAGGTGTGATGCCTTGGTCCTGTGATTTCTGAAATTCCACACAGTTCTATTTTCGGGCCAAAACTGGAGGTCCAGCAATCTCAGCAATACCTCCCCCCCAACAACCATCACAGGTAGGCAGGTAGAAAAAGGCATTTATTACTTCACCTCAGGAAAACCTGAGAAGAAATAACCCACAAGTTGTTCTTTGCTATTCTCCTCCCTTGCCCCTGTTTAATTTTACCTAGGTCCTGCAGACCAGAAAGGCTACTCTTCATAATTCCTTAAATACCTCGTGATTCGAACAGCTTGAACATAGAGGTTTTCACTTGCTTCCAGCTGTGGAATGTAACAGTTGGCAGCTGCTCTTGGCATACTCATTGGCAAACAGGATGTCCCCACCTCATGCAACAGTAATCTTTTGTGTCATCCATGCTTTCCTCCTTGCTGGGTTAAATTCTGGAGGATGGTTTAGAAACAGAGGGCATGGGAGGGGAGAGAAGAACAAGGTCTTGATAAGACATATCCATTTATTCTTTAGCCTCTCTAGGGTGGCTGCTCGGTGAGATCAGAGGAGAAATCAGGAAAGATAAGAAGGAATGGAAATACCCTGAGTAGATCATGGCCAAGTGAGCAAAATGCAGCCTTACTGAAGCAACTGATAGGGATTCCTGTACAGCCAGGAAATTCCTATCAAAGAAATTAATTCAGGGAGTGGAGCTTACAGCACTGTGGAGATGGAGGTTTGGGTTTGGAGAGGCCTGGCAGATATACAGTGAGTAGCACAGCAAGTGGCAGAAGTTTGATAGACAGATCAGTCCCTCAGAGGTCTGCCCATCTTATAGCTCCACTGATCAGCCTGGCAATTGTGGTAGGATCAGTAGGGGGATAAAGATGAACCCAAAACCATGACAGACTGCTGGCATTCATGGACTGCTGATCCTGAAATAAAGAGGGTTAAGTAGAGGAAGGAAATACGCAGAATGCTGTAACTTTTGGGTTCTCCATCTACAACTCCCACCTCATCACACAGGACCGGCTGTGCATTGGCCAGGGAAAAGAGGCCAGAGGAAGAAATCTTGTGTATTGCAGCAAAAAGGTCTAGAAATTCCTTCAGTGCATCCAGAATTAATGTACCGCTCCTCCCCTTGTACTCCTCCCTGTTCAGCTGTCAGTGGCAGGAAAACAAATTACTGCAGCCCTTACTACAAACCACACTCCCGCCTCCCTTCCCCCAGCCCAAAAGACATGTGCCATTCATAAGCTCCCTGACTGCTCGTCTCCATTATTAAAGCCTAGAAGGCTGATAAATTGGGGATTCATGGAGCCTGCAAGCCTCCAACAACCAGATTGCTATGGAAACCAGAGGCAGCCTCCATCTCCAGCAGAAAGGATATTGATCTAGCTGAAGGCAGGGAATTACAATCAAGGAGAGGATATAAAATGTCTCTTTCTCTTCGCTTTGCCATCCTCCCATTTTGTGTTTAAATGAAGGAGAAATTTCATTTAGAGATCATTAGTTTGTTTCTGTCCATCATCATACACCAAGGCTCTGCAAATTGTATGCTAAAATGAATTAAGTGCCTGTTGTCAGGGCTTCCACAGCCATCTTATTGATAATTGTCCCCAGCCATTGCAACATCAACAACACCAACTCTTTGCGTCAAAGTTATTACTAATATTTCCCATATGCACAGCTGGTGCGCATACATGTAGGATCCCAATGTGTTTTGTGCAGAATGGGCACTGAAACACAGCCACTGCTCTCTAGAAGGCAGTTCAGGATTAATGCTGCACCCACTGAAGCTCCTGGGAGCCTTTGCATTTTGTTTCAACAGGAGGTCATCACATGCGTATGACAGCCCAGACATAGGAAGGGGCATTTTGAACCATAAGCACTTGTGGGGAAATCCCTACCTACTTCAAGACAACACAGGGTGGCACTGCTGGTGCAGAGCAACCTGCCCCTCTGCCCAAAAATCCCCTGTCTGGGACGCTTAATCACAGCCCTCCAGGGATGGAAAGATCAGGAGTCACAGCACAAGTCCTGTAAAGCTGGGTGGGCAGCTGGACACCTTCCCCAGCTCATATTGCAAAGAACAGATTCTCCTCAGTCTGTTGCTTAAACCCTTTGGTACCCATGAGAAAGTTTAAGGGCTGGGAGGTGAAAACCCTCTGCTTGACTTAAGGTGGGAGGTTGGACTGCACAGTCGCCTCTTCTGCCCCAACAAATCTCTGTGACCAGAAGTGTGGGGATGCTCACCTAGAAAGTGCTCAGCCCTAGGGGATAGGAGGGTGTAGGGCAGCCCCATGCCTGGTGCTGTCTATTTCCAGAGAGCTGAGCTGCACAGAACAAAGGAAGGAGGGAGCTGCCTGGAAAACTCTTCACGAGCGCTCTTGTTGCCAGTGGCAGTCTTCCCTGTGATGGTGGCAGCAGATAGCGTCAGTAATTCTGATTTTAATTCAAATCTGGATTTTTATTTTTTTTTTTTTTTTATACCCCAACCTTCTCCCAGTTTGGGAGAGACTTTCCAGCCTCTGAACTTCCTGAGCACTGCACCAAGTGAATTGGTGCAGCTGTCCCACTGTAGCCATCTCAGTTTAATTGGCTTTTTACAATAGTAATTCAATCAGGCAGGTAATGAATTCAGCCTTGACACGAGGGCACCTAGCAGGGCAGCTGCAAATGCTGGGGAGACCTTGTAGGGGCACAGCGAGGCAGCCCTGTGCCCCATGCCCAGCCAGCTATGCCGTGGCAGCACGAAGCCAGGTTGCATCACCTAACAACCTGGAGCAGCAGGTATGTCTGTGTTGTCAACAGCAAAGTTCAAGCTCCTCAGTACTCTCCACTATGGTGGGAAAAATGACCCTTATGGGTGCTTAAGACAGCCCTTTGCTGAGCTAGCCTTCAATGACAAGGCTTCTCTCCCTTGTCAAAGGACATTTCAGCACTGCTGTGGCTGTCCCTTTGCTAACACTGACAGCCCAAGGTGGCCCTGCCTCAGCCGTGGAGTGAAGCAGTAGCCTCTCCTCCACTATCTCATGCAAAACCAAAATCTACTATGAAGCCCAGCTCTGTACAGATCTACAGAGGCTGTGAGTTATCACAGCTCCCGCTTGCAGAGTTTCTAAGTTTTTGGCCAAGGTGGAGCAGCCCATACTTTTGGGTGGAGCACCATCATTTTGACAACAGTTGTCACAGAAGAGAGCCTCATCTGAGGCATGGACCGGCCAGCCCTGAGCTCCTCTGAAATTGCTCTGAAATTGCACTGAGGCATAGGAAGTGGCACCCCACTGTTTCGTGCTCATGTTGTCTCCCCTGGTCCTCTGGCTGATTTTATTTGCTGTAAAGGTCCTTGGCTCGGGTCTTGCCTTCTGGTTGCAGAACGATGCCATGAGATATCCACGTGAATGAACACGTCTCTCTTCCTCTCCTACTGGAGCTGTTCCACTTCCATAAATCATTAAATATTCATTGGGCCAGAGGAAAACATTGACTCTGTAGACCAGTGGTGAGGGCACTCATCTGGAATCGGGGAGACCAAACTCCACATCCTGGCTCCAGTAAATAATAAATTATTTACACAAAGTGGAACAGCACCAGCAGGAGGGATCGGGGAAACTTCATCCAGCAGCCCAATGGCTTGCTTGCAAAGCTCACTGGAGTTCAGCTTCCTAGGGTATGGATGGGCACAGGGCCATCTTGTCTTCTGTCCCATTCAGTGAGTACCTGACTTCCATGAGTTATTTACTGTAAAAGCTGCCTGCTGGTACGGTTTCTCTTGCTACCTTAATCTACAATTCTACAGATCTCATCATTCCTGGTACTGGAACATTATGTTTGGTTTTGACAAATTAAAGGGTTCTTTAATGAAAAAAAGAGTTTCACTGAAAAATTCCAGAGCAGCAGGACTCAGAGCCTCTGCACAGAGGTAGTCAGAACTGCAACTAGGCTTGGCTCCTCTGTTTGGTAGAAACACATGTATGTGTTTTGTTAGAAATGAGGACAAGGAGTAGTTGCATGCCTTATCAGTTAGGAATGGCTGGAATTTTCTCCTTGTTCCCTGATGTAAAAATCAGTGACTCCATCCATCTTTCTCACAGTCATTTGGTTTCAGCCATGAAAAAGGTTTCTAGCTTGGGACACCAAGAAACATTTTCTTTCTCATTTTGTGTCTCTTTATCGAGTACAGAGAACAGTGCTGGCTTAGTATCTCTTGAGACCAAAGGCTGCTGTTCACCCAGAGAAGTGGTGCTGCTCAGCAGCAGTGCTGTGCACTTCATTCCCCTGCCTTGCTGCTGGGCCTCAGTTGTGTTTAGGAGAACTTGTGTCATGGACAAGAGGTCAAGTTCAGTCCCTGTGCCTGGCATTGTGTTTGGCCACACTGATAAGTCTCCCAACAAAGGCTTGGCAGTAGTGCTAAGACAAGTTTCACAGAATCACAGAATCACAGAA
>NW_010121019.1:0-15294 GCF_000699245.1 Pterocles gutturalis
TGCCGAGCTGCTCTCAAGGACCACTCCTAGTGTCCTAGCAACCCTTCCCAAATTATATTGCATGCTCCAGTGCAGGTAACTCTCAGTCCTATTACCAGTCCCCTGCCCTTAATTCTCCTCTCAGATGTCCTTTGGGACGTCACAGAGAACACACTGGGATGTTGTTATCCTCTCTGGGACATAGCTGTAGCTGTCCACCACGGTCAGCCACTTTTTTTTCAGCTAATGTAGTTTGAGGTGTACAAAACACTCTCTTACAGAAGAGTTACTCCAGGACCATGAGTATAGTTTAGCCTGAATCCTACTACTGCTACACTGAAAACTTTCCAGGCTGGGAAGTGCTTTCTGTATCTGGTAGCAGTCAACCAAATATACCACCGTGCAAAAGCATAGCGTGACCATACCTCGAGTATTACACACGATGGTGGTCTACCCCTCTCAAAAGGGGTGGAACAAGAGAAAAAAACATGTATGGAGAAAAGAGCCATGAGGAATACCTTTCTAATTGGAAAAAGGATGATACTGTGGGAACATTATGAAGATTAACACACTCCTGGATGGACACAGTCCAGAGTGCACAGGGATTGACTGTTCACTGGTCTCACAGTAAAAGATCTAGAGGACATCAATGAAACAGGCATGCAGAACAGACAAACTGTGCAGTTCCTTGGCATGTGATGCTGAGGAAGCTGAAGTTTATGTTAACTCTAAGTCACACGGAAAACTTCTCAAAGAATAATTGACCAACTTTTGCTAAATAAAAAGATACTACCTAACACCTAGGAATAGCTGGGAACTGGAGGAGTAGACTTGGAAATGATTATAATATTCTTACACTGCAGTTTCATATTTATTTTTCCCTAGCCATTCCACCGCTGAGCTTGTGACAGGATAGCTAGACAAAGCTTTGCTCAGTCTTAGTAAGGCTGTCTTTCCCGGTCCTTATTTTCTCCCAACCAGTGTGGTTGGTGACCAGGATTCTCTTCAGCTGGAGCAAGCTGTCCCACACTGAGCATGCAGGGTACCCAGCTGGTGCCCTGCAGCAAGGCCAAAGAGCTGCAGATACAGCCTCAGACACAAGAGTAAGTGCAGTAACAGTGAGGATATAATAATGCACCATTGCCAGGCTACTGAAAACTTACAGATCCAATGTATCAGCCAACTTCTACAGAAGTACAGCTGGGCAAAGGGCACTCTTTCAGGTTTGTGCCACACGCTGCTCTCTCACTGCTGGACAGTAAAAGAGCTGAGCAACAAGAGAAATTCAAAACTGGCCTCTGTATTTTTACTCCTCTTTCCCACCAAAAGTAGCAGTCAGAATACACGCACTAGTTCTGCGCTGAGTTTGTTAGTGTACCAAACTCAAACGCAACAAAGTTAAATGTTTTTTCCTTGGAATTTCCTGTATTTAAAGCTCAAAATGATATTTTATGGAGTAATGCAAATGCTACAAAAGACTACTAAATTACTTTTGTCTTGTTTTCATTATAATACCTGAAAGCTGGTAATCTTTAAAGTGTTTATCTCCAGAATTTTCTCAGAGGTGAAAAATACTAATTGTCTTCTAAATGGAGGTAGAACTGAAGTAGCACAACTGCATCTGAAGTATATGTAGACACCATGCAGTCACTTGTCCCATGCAGGTTGTTTCCACTTTGCGTTACCTTCCTGCACTACAAAAATAACTATAAGGCCTTATAGTTATTTGGAAGTAAGTCTGGAGTGAAATTCTCTTTGTTTACAAACACTATCAAAGGTGTAGTCTTACTAAATGAAGTAACTTTATGTTTTGCTTTTTTTTTACAGATAATCTGGGCATTAAATAGGTAAAAATAAGGGATATCACATATGTTTTAAAGGAAGCTAGTATACTAACTGGGTGGGTTCCAAGAGCAGTTTCAGCTGCAGATTATAGGCAGGGAAATGTCAGTATCCAGTGTCTGTGATGGGCACACACCTATTAAATATCAGAAGACAGGGGGCCAAATATTGGTCTATTCAGATTTTAAAAATCAATAGTTAAACCTAGCTGAAAAGACATAGTAAGTTCCTCCATGCTTGTAAGTTTTACTAGCACTTTTGCAACATTTCTTGCTAGTGAACAATTGCTATATGTGTTCAATAAATTATTAAATGAATGGAGCTTACAATAAGATGGGCTTTTTTTCAAACAAATGTCACAATAATCAAAGAAGAATCAAACAAAGAACTTAGCATGAATTAAACCAGTAAGATATAAAAACAAAGTTAGAACAGTTCATTAATATATCTAATGACTATGCATTAAAGACAAATTAAAATTGATTCTAAAAGCATCTCAAAAAAGATCTATCTGGGTTTAATGAACCTTTATTCAGCAGTCTATTCTTTCATAAGTTCTACGCTTGCCTGGTATTTTATATTGTAGGCAATATTAATCTGATATTTAAATGATCCACTACCAGTCTTTCAACATTAATTTAAGATTCAATACAGAGCTCATCACAAGCAACATGCTTATAATCAGTTTGAAAATGCTCAATAGATAAATCTAAACAACCAGCAGTAGTCAATTAAAACAAAAAAAAAAAATCCACTTCACAACCCAACACATTATCATCTCATATGGTTAAAAACACATCTAAAAATAAACTAACTATAGTAGAGTAGCTGGAAGTCCATTGAAAATTTCTATTACGGATGAAAGATTAGTCTCCTACCACAACTAGACACTAATATCAGATATGTAATTAAGGACTGAAGTACAAAGGGAATACAAAGATCAGTGAAACTAAATATACAGAACAAAGTGAAAAAATTTGTAGAATTATTGAGAAATTATCTCACAGTAGAAGAAAATGTAAGAAATTTTAAAATACAGAACTTATTCATCATATTAGCTACTACATTACTCATACTTGGGAGAAATATTGCAAGCAAGTCAACAGCCTCAAAGACAGTGCTCAGACTGAAACATGATGCTGACCAAGGTGGTTACAAAAACACCAAGACTGCCATGGACATGTTTAAGAAAATGGCATATAGTCATACACATAGCTTTAAGATGAGACCTGTTTCTAAATGTCTCCCAAAAGTAATACTTTGTTGCACATAAATAATTTCTATACTCTCTTCATTTGATATTATCAGCTTGTTTTAATAACTTGATATTTGAAATATCAAACAACCTGTTTTCTCCACAGGTCCTTATTTTTCAAAGAAAATTAATGATCTGACATCCACAACAGGAAAAGCAGAATAAAATTAAGAAACCAGAGAGCTGTCAACCATCTGCATCATGTGACGGGGCGTAGAGGTGGCTGCTGGCTCACTGGGTAAGCGAGCTGGAGAAGGTGGTATCTAACAAGGACAGTGCCCTCTCCTCTGCCATAATAGCACAGTGACATGCTCCTCCTCTGATCCCTAGGCAGTCTGCCCAGATCCCATGACAGAGTGGGTCCCCAGGCAAGGAAGAAATTACATACCACACAAAATAGCATGTAATACAGGAACTGCAAGGAAAAAAAAACACAAAAGGAAGAGTAGGTGGAAAATGACTAAGTTTTATGTGCTGCATTTTAGATGACACATGCTTGTTACTGCTGTTAAAAAAAAAAACAAACAAATTAAATAGTCCAGATTTGTCTCCTATCTAGAGCGTTTACGGTAGTTACAGGAATTTTATCTTATCATAGGAAATGTTTCCATAACTGAGGAAATTTAAATCACATTTGAATAAAAGTGTTTTGGAAACAAATTAATTGCATGTCTTTTAGCTTGCCTGTGCTGTGCTCAGTTGCTATTTTTTTGAGGAACTACTGCAGCAGTGAACTAGCAAAATAGTGTGTGACATTACCTGACACATGGTGATTTGGTCTCTAGTTAAGGTCAGCATGACGTATATCACGGCAAACATCTCCAAGCTTTAATTCTGATGGGAAAATCCATTCACAAGATAGAAGTTTCCTCTATGTTAAGAGAAACAAATCAATCTGGATTTTAAAGCACGGATATAGCTGTGTCAAAGTGGATACAGAAAGGCTCTTTAGAAGCTCCATGACAGAAGAGCAGAAACAGATTTTGCTTTTCTTCTTTTTGTGCTGCTTCGAAGGTTGTCAAAGGCAATCACCAGCAACACTTACTGCATGAGGAGGGAGCCAGAAACCTTTATGAGAATTGTCAGGTGAGGAATATAATACTGAACTGAATAACACTCACAAGCTGATGCCGAAGATTATTTCTTACTCTTTTTCCCCCTGGTTATCAATCATTTCCACGTAAGTTGTTATGCAGAGCCCAGTAGCCTCTTCTTATGTCAGCCTTCAGACCGAAAGGCCCATTCAGCACCACTACCTGCTGGTTGCGTGCCCCACTCTAGGAGTACTAGCTCCTAAATCCTCACAGTTCATGGCAAGGCAAGTGGAAATCTGTTTTAAAAATGTCCAGGTCCCTAACTCATGTGGAAATCAAAGCACTTTATAAAATATTCATTAAGTGGCTTTTAGGCACACAAATATCTTTGAAAATTTGGCCATGGTTCATTTACATTGAAATTGCCTATTTACACTGCAGTCACGTCTGGCACCGAGCAACTCAGAAGACTGTTTTATTTCAACTCCTCTCATCCTGTTTCCTTCTGCCAATCACTTCCCCCTCCTTGAGTTTGTATGCATCTCACGAAGCAGCCTCAACCATCTGGAGCCCATCCCTTGCCTTTGAGTAAGTCAGTAAAGCAACACCTCCTCTCTAAAATCGAGGTCACTGAGATGCAGCTCACATGGCAGAAAGGCCCCAGCCTCTCACAGGTTTTTTAAGATCCACTACTGATTGGTCTGCTTATCAATCCAGCCTTGGCTCAGTGCCTACACGTCAGTCTCTGCCTGATGACAGCAAGACAGACTTCCTAGCGTGGGAGCTGCTTGTCTTCATAGCTGTGGCAAGAGGATATTTATTATGTGGTCTTGCAAAGTTACAGTAAGATGGCCAGAGCTAGTCTGTGCAACCAGATTTTACAGTGTTTTAACCTACAAGTTTGATAACAAAGATGGATGGTGGTCCACAGGAACTACTGTGAGCCCAGAGCAAGCCAAGATGCAGAGTGGGGGAGCCACTCCTGGAGTGCAAATAAAAACTGATTCAGTTAAGCTATACAAGACTATAACGGCACTAAATGATCCTCACAGCTCCTTCTGGCTTTGTAATCTCTACATTAGCTTTTATGTCTGCTTGATCAGCACACTTAAGACACTTTCTAGCCCTGGACAAGTAAGGCTTGTGATAATTTCCAGGCACATAGTGATGACACAATGCACCGCCTGTTCCAGGTAAAAAGTAACTAAATTCCTCACAGTGCAGAATGAGACAACAAACAAAATATGAATACCATACGAAATATCTTAAAATAACACATAACAATGATATTAATCAAATCTGCTGAGAATAGACAAGAATATGGCCAAAACTGTTCTTTTCCACTCCAGATCTGAGCTCTTCCTTTGCAATAATCTTCCTCAAAATAAAATATTATAGCATGCTACAAACATTATAGTGTGTTTGAGGTCAAACTGTATGAAAGTAAATATTAAAATCAGCATTTAACCAATAAGGAGACGATGGAAGAAATGGAGGCATGTAGCAGAAAGATGATAACTCAAGGGACTTAAAATAAATCAACAGGACTTCAACAGACAAAGCCAAAGATACAGGTCAGCTCTTCTGAACTCCAAAGCAATGTACCATGGCACTTTAGCACTGATGAAATGTTATCACTGCTCTATCTTTAGAAAACACAGAAGTTTAAAATAGTTATGTAACTGAATACAGCTTTGGATTTATTTTTTTTTTTATCCAGCTCAACAACCTTCTTAAAAGGTTGAACAGAATTAACGTCTGTTGAATGTCTTTTAATTTGATTCTTTAAAACACTATAAGCAAAGGGGAAAACAAAACCACCCAAAACAACACAACAGGCAAATCTGCCTGCCACAATACAGTATTAATCATACACGCTGTTCTCTTTCCAAAAGCTGACTTATGTAAATGTGAAAGTGCTGAAGACTTACCAACTACTAAAAATATCTATAATTTTAAATAAAAAGTATTATTTTTCCATGTACACTCTGGTTTAGCACTGTCACTTACCTCTGCTATCTCCCCCACACCAAAATGCTGTAAATGGCAATAAAAGAAAATTTAATATCAACACTCTCAATCTACGTAGGAGGTATATACACTTCTTGCTCTCTAAGCCTATCCTGCCCCTACAGATATTCTGACACTCAGGGGCAACACTGCATTCATCATGTGGTCTGTTTTTTAAGCTATGAGTAAACCAACCTGATGGTCTGCTGCTCACCTCATCGCAAAGTGCACGAAGTTGATGCACAAATACAATGCACAGAAATAAACTTCTTTATTTGGGTACAGACTTCTAAAAAGGTCCCATGATATTCAGATGTGCTTAATTCCAGCTGGACTCACTGACCTAAAATGGAAGACACTTACACACAAACCTAACCAAAACACCTCACTAGCCACAGCTGAAACACAACACTATAGTCCAGAGCCTTTGATTTGCTACTAAAATTACATATGTAGGAAGAGGGGGAAAAAAATGTAAAATATATATTTATATACATATGATTTTGCATATTATATCTATACACACATACATACACTAATACTGTCAAGACCTCAAATAATGGGAAACATTTTATCACTGCTAAAATATTGACTTCAACAGAACATACCATGAATTTTACTTGAAAAATACTATGAACTATCTGGTATCCATAATATGAACACATCTGCAACCCTGACTTCAAGGAAATATGTATAAGGTTCAAGCCATACACACTCCAGTGCTACTTTGATCCATGTCTTGGACATTTGTTAAGGGAAGGATCTCATATCTGAAACATAACACCTCTTTGAGACACTGCTTATTGCTCCTTTGCAAACTGAACTTGTCAGGATGAGGCACAACATCCATAATGCATTCTGAAAATTCTCTTATCAGCAGCTACACAATTATCATTGCCTTCTTTTGGCATGCAGTTAATGAGACAATAATTGCAATATCATTCAGATACACTGCAATTTTTCTTTTTTTGAATTCATGCCCATTTATGTCTTTTTGCTGGATACTTTTTTTTTTTTAAAGAAGAATACAGTTATCTTAGAAAAAACAGAAATATCAAATTACTCCTCCTAGTCTAGGAAGGATTCTCTGTCTACTCCTAAATACAGATTATGATTTCTCACATCCCAAGCAATATGGGTATAGAAGCATAATTTTTTTTTTTTTAAGATTCTGATTCCGAACTCTTAAATTGGCATTGTTCCAATAATAAAGATTAAATAATAATAACAACGAAAAAATAATAGTAATTAAATAATAATAAGAATAAAAACTAATAAGCAACAGCCCTGGGGAAACAATCCTAACTGCTCAGGTTTTAGCATAATGCAGAATAATCATCCTCACTTTTTTCTCCTTTAGAATTATTTTTAATACAAGCAGACCTCAACATGTTCACTTCTGAAATTAAAAGCAAACATATTTATTTATTTTACTTCACTCTAATAAATGCATAACAGTTCTTTTGAACCTCCTCCACAAACCACACAATCATGTAGATTTTGTTAAGCAGAATATTCTAAGTCTTCACCTCAAAATTGCATGAGTCAGGTCACAGATTTTTCATTTCCTTCACTAGTAACGTGTCAGCTAATTCATACTTGTCTTGAGGATCAGGCTTATCAGTTTTTTTTCTCTTTATTCAGGGTCATCAGAATTTACAATGACGTACTTTATTACTAAAAAAGTACACTATGAAGTATTAATGGATTTTCTGTCTTGTAGACTGTGCTTTCAAATTGCACAAGGGCAAACTCCTTCCAGATCGGAGGAAGGCAACAAGAAAGATCAAAGGTATAGAATGGCTTATAAATATGGAAAGATGAACAATTTCCAATTCTTCAGCCTGGGAAAGAGATGATAAGGGAGATGTCACAGAGGTTTATAAAATCATTAATGGCCTGGAGAGGGTGAACTGAGATCAATTGTTAAGCCTTTTCCAGAGTGAGAATTCGAGGGACTCAGCTGAAATAAACAGATTAGAAGCTTGAAACAAGCCAAAGATGGTTCTTCATACAATGTAGTTTAGCTGCTGATCTCTTTGTCATAAGATACACTTAAGTAAGATGCAGTATACAGAAAGATTAAAAAAAAAAAATCCGTAAATTATAATTTAGAAAAAGGTCCTGCCAGCTCAGAAAAAGAAGTAAGAAATAGGTTTGTAAGAAATAGAAAATTATAAGAAATAAGCAAAAATGGACTAAAAAACAGGTGTGAGGGAAGTAGAAGAAATAAATCATGGGAGAAAACTTTCAGCAATTTACAAGGAAAGCATTGAATTCAGAAGGCTCAAATAAAATGGCAGAATTCTGACTTTTGCTAGTTTATAGTGAATATGAATGAAAAGGTGCCACTTTCAGAGCTAACAACATGAAGGCCAGTCACAGTTTTAAGAAGGAAGGATTTATTTTCCTTTCCATAGTGCAAAAAAAAAGTGAATTTAACTGCACGCACTTCAACTGTGAAAAAGCATAGCAGATACGCAGCGTCACCTTGAAGCAGTTAAGTGTAAAGGCAACCAACCATGGATTTTCCAACTCTTGCTTTACCTCTTAGCTCCTTGGTTCCCTATGGTACCCCATTATGCCTTGCAGCAAATTGTCCAAATTGTACCTAGCATTGGTGAGAATCTGGACACAACTATCTTCATGGTACTGTTTTGACAAACAGGTAATATCAGTTCTTAATGAGAATGGAAGGGACTGTGTCAGGCATTTTAGGGACGGAAAGAGCATTCATTACTGGAGATGTCCTTTAAGAAGCTTTATTAGTTCAATCTGTTTCTCAAAAAATTATAAGAACCTTTCTGTCTTGACTGACATTCTTGGCTCACCTCTGCTCTTTATTCTTACATTTCTTTCAGTGCACGTGAAGAAGAAAAAAAATGTACACCACCACCTGAATGGATGTTCAGTGTCCCTTTAGGGACAGCACTTTCTGCTCTGGCAGTCGGCATAAGGAAAGCCTTTCCCTCACAGTCCCTGCTCTCTCCACGCCCCCAAGGACTGCCTGCAGCAGTCCTTCGCTGTCAGGTATCACATCACTCCAGTAATTATGGAGCACCATTTTCACACTTATTTTCATTCTTTTTAACTCTGGTACTACTGTGGTTGTCTGAAACTCTGACACTGATCAGCAAATATATAGTGAAAAATCCATTACCACATCATGCAGTAATACACATGCCTGCAACTCACAGAAGGAAATATGAAAGTTCAGTGTTTCTCATGATGACCACGGCTTATGGATTCAGGTCTTAGCACATCCTGCATGTGAATACAGAGGGAAGGGATACCAAAGAAGGAACTACCCCATCGTCATGTGGGCATATGTCACCTCAAGTAATGCCAACGAGCAGAATCCCTTCTCCAGAGATTTCTGCAGATGTAAAAAGACCACAATCACACGAACAAAATAAAAAAAATTGCATGCAAATTTCAAGGAGAAGTATATGATTTTATTTACATAGCACACGTGGCCATACCAATTTATTTAGGCAGAAGATAATTCTGTGACCTAGTTTTGTTAAGGGTGACCAAAAGAGAGTGCAAGACATCTAAATATTTTATTTGTAAAGATATTAAAGTTAAATCTTCATCAAGATCACCAAGAAAACCAGTTCTTACACAAAAGCCATAATGCTGTTTAAAAATATAAGGAATGCTATTTGAAAATATATGGCTCTGGTTTATGCTGGAGGTTACTGAATCCAGTAGCCTGACAGAGGGAAAGCTGCTGCAGCACCACATCCCTACATCCATCCAGTTGTGAGGCATATGGGCACACATACATGCAATGCATATATACACATGTCCACAGCCAGCCACACAGACCAGCACAGACCAAAAACACAGCACTTGGGCAAACACAAGCTGCATGAATGTCCTGATCCTGTTCCTCTCTCTGGCTGATCAGGATGAAAGCAATTTAGCACAAAACACAGATGTAGATACATCATGTATCCTTCCAGTAACTGGCCATAGATATCCAGTCTGTTCCGCAGCTGGCCCCTGGATCACCCACCCTCATGCACAAACAGGTCTCTCTCCAGCCCAGCTTGGACTCCCTGACATCAGCAGAAGGTTGTGACAAGGAAAGTATCCAAATCTCTTGTGAAAGTAAGGGCATGTTTTTTCCCAGAGAGGACCTGCTGGGTGCAGCTGCCACAATTTCTTAGTCCAGTAGTAGTGTGAGGAGGGTTGGAGTCACTACTGGGGCTGCTCCAGCACACCTTCTGCTGCCTAACCGTGTTCTCCTCCCATCAGAGGAGGGAAAACAGCAGAGCTCTACCAATTGAGACCCATCAGCATCAGTCATGCATTGAGGACCTGCAACAGGCAATTCAAATGCAGAGATGGGTTTAACACTGATTCTGCTGAGGAAAGGGATGTTGCAAGGTGGGATCTTTATTTGCACTCTGCTCTAACTGAGCACGAGCTTAAAGGTTACTGACAAAGCCCAGGACTGTCGACACAGTTAGGTCCAGGGAAGATTCAGAACATGTTCACAAAGGTTGCTGCCTGCTCCCCCACTGTCCTGGGCAGGTCAGCTCTGCTTGCATGCAACCCCAAGACTTGAATCAGGAATATTTTTAGCTAATGCAGATCAATGGAAGCTGAAATAATGTAGCAGAGAGAAAATGACTACATAATGATTTAGGGGGCTACGTTTGTAGCATGTACAAGAGACTCGGAAGTGACATGGTCAACAACAATGACAGTAGAAAGGGAATCATCTCTGCATTCAAAGGTCATCAGTGCAGCATCAACAAACTGAACAGAGGTGAGAAAGTCAGCAAAAGCCCAAGGAAAACATTCACTGTCTAAACTGCTGGATAGCAGAAAAAAAAAAAAAAAAAAGGTGTAATCACTGATGACAACAGCAAATGAAGCAAAATCTTAGAGAAAATAATGCAGAGCATTATCAAAGGTGCCTTATTATCCACCTTTTAATTTTTCAGCATTCCAGTTACTCTTACTTATTAGCATTTATGCTTTTGTCACCATTTTTTCACAGAGAATTTCCATCTGTTTCTTCTTGTTCCCCTTGTCCTTTTTGCTGCATGTTCTTTTTCTACACTGTGAGCATTTCTGCTCTTTTACAAATTTCAAAGTGTTATCCCTACGCTCATTTTACTAAAAAGAAAGCAGGAGGTGGGGGAATCCAAGAGAAGCCCTAAGGGTCTTAACCAACCTGAGTGGAGTTGATGTTACGAAATTAATTATATGTGACAAATGAGTGGCCTTAAATAGCATGTTAGTGCAAAAGAACCAGAGCTGAAATGCCACCACTTCACTGCCCAGTTAGGCTCAGAGGACACTGTCACTACAGCAACAGCCTCTCCGGGTGTCACATGCGGAGCACGACATCTCTCTCCGTTCCTGTCCACTGGCTTGTGCGAGGTGGCTGGAGCAGGCAGACAGCCTGGGAGCATTTATTGTTGTCACTATGGGCTGCTCTTTCCACAGACCAAGCAGTGTGTAAGCACCCAAAACATCTCTCAGAAAGAGAGTGCCTTCGTGCGTGTGTGCGTGTGTGTGCACAGGTCCTGCCAGGAGCCTGCTCCAACGCGGGCTTCCCACAGGGTCACAGCCTCCTTTGGGCATCCCTCTGCTCTGGTGTGGGCTCCTCCCCAGGCTGCAGGTGTATCTCTGCTCCCCGTTACCTCCATGGCTGCAGGGGCACAGCTGCCTCACCATGGGCTGCACCACAGGCTGCAGGGGAACCTCTGCTCCGGTGCCTGGAGCACCTCCTCCCTCCTTCTGCACTGGCCTCAGTGTCTGCAGCGCTGTTTCTCTCACATATTCTCACTCCTCTCTGGCTGCAGTTGCTGTTGTGCAAGTTTCTTCTGCTCTTCTTAAATACAGAGGCACAGCCACCATCACTGATGGGCTCAGCCTTGGCCAGCGACGGGTCCATCTTGTAGCTGGCTGGCATTGGCTCTATCGGACACAGGGGAAGCTTCTTGCAGCTTCTCACAGAAGCCACCCCTGTTGCCCCCCTGCTACCAAAACCTGGCCACACAAATGCAATACAGGGACAAAGTGCAGCAAACAACGCTAGTAAATTGGACAACCAAAATCCTGCTGTGGTTAGCCTGAACAAACATTGCTGTGATAGAGACATTGGTGAACTAAGACCATACAGAATGAGACAGTATTCAAGACAAAGATTATTCAAAGGTTGCCCTTATAAATCTTAAACAAACAGAGCAAATCTCTTCAGAGCAAAACTCAATTTATCTCTTCACAGCAAAACTCAGTTTTGGCTTCTAAAGGACAAGAGTGCATCTGTGTTGAGGAACTCAAAATCTCTTGCTTCAGAGTTTGAAGCTACTCATTTGCATGGGAACTGGCTGAAATAATTTACACTGGTTTAAAACTGGTCAGATGAACATTTACATCCTTTTCATCCTCTTCTGAAGTAGCAGACGCTGGCAACAACTGTAGGAAGGACAGGTACTGGCACCTTGAATAGCGAGTCTTTTGCATGCATGGAAGTCTTCCTACTTATAGCATCAATGGAACCAATCCCTATTGCTTAGGAATCAAGGAGAAAAATTTCTCTGGGTCAGATTCATAAGGATGTGGAGGGAAACTCCTTTCTTATTCAGCACTGACAACAAATATCTGCTGGCATCATTTAAGGTGATTTTGTTCAGGCGTTTGTTTCTTGCCCCTGCTGAGGCCTCAATTACTGACCACCTGTCAGTCTTAGTTTCTGCGCATCTATAAGCAGATACATCTTCTGGAGACCTATACTGTTTTGACATTGCTAAGTCAAAATTATTTGTTAAAGCAGTGTTGAGGGCTGCGGATTAATTGTGCTATTGCATATCCAAAGACATGGGAGCTGGCCTAAGGTTCAGGTTCGGACACACCTCTGCATAGCTCCATTTTTCCAAAGCAGTGTAAGTGCTTTCACACAGACTGAACTCCCAAAGCCCATGGACCTGAGATAGCTCGGTGCTGTGCCAGTGTGCTTAATTTAAGTCTGCATTCCTGTGGCTTCTGAGCTGATGGACTGCTACACATCTATGAGAAAATACACCTACAAAGGGACCAAGAAAATAGAACTGCAAATAGATTCACGAACATAAGTTTATGTCCTATAAACCACTTCCTATGCTGTTTTCAGACTGCTGCTATCAAAGTTAAGACATATAGAACAAAACCAGCAACTGTGAAGGAGCCAAACATCAGCTGTAACTAATACTGACCTACTCAGAAGCTGATAGAGCTAGCAGAGCCTACACAGGTGACCTTTGCAGCAAATATGCTGCATATAGTCTTCAGCATATCCAGAAACTGTTTAAACTGGCAGCAGATATACATGATTTATTATACATAACTATTGAGAGGAACGGCAGAGACATGATTCCTCCTCAGGCCCACACAGAACAAATACTGATGCCATTCACAGGGTATGCAGTAACAGATGTATCTTAAGAAGCGAAAGAATATGCTGTGTCATAACCAGAAGTACAATCCCTGGGAAGAATTAAGAATTACTTCAGGGTTTGCAGATAATGTCCTCCAGCTGTGTCTCTGCTGGTAAATCAAACAAGACTGGAACACAGTTTTGAGCCCTATGATCATCCCTGCTGTATAGCTGTTATCTTGTTCATTAGCACTGTTTTGATCTGGGCCAACCAACATGTTCCCAGAGCCTTGACACATCTTCAGGGACAGAACACGTCAAGAATTACTTGGAGAAAGTTGACATCTGGCCACTCTGTCTGAGGAAGGAAGAAGTAGTGGGAGTTTAGGCAGGTAAACATGAGCTGTGCTGTGTCACCCAGCTCCAGGGCCAGACAACAGCTCCCCTTCTACCAGCAACATAGCTGCAGCTGCTAAGAAAAAAAAAAAAAAGGATGGCAGAAGTTTGTTGTTACCTTGTTTGCTTCTGACCTCCATTTGCATTTTTGGGAGCATCAACTGATTCCATCACATGCTTCCACAGCGTATACAACATTGGCACTTGGAGGCTGTAGTTAATAATTAAAAACCAGGCAGCTCTATAGCCAGAGCTTCACTGAAACACACTGGTGACCAATATACAGCAGAAGTGGGCTGAGGGAGATGAAGGCTACCCAACGACTCATGTAAGCAAGCACTGGCAGCAGTGCATAGGAGTGCAAATTTTGAAGGTGACTGAACAAGGAATGACTTCTCCTGCCTGAGCAGCAGCTTAGCATCAGGGGACAACAGCAGCTTAAAGGATAAATACAAAGATCACATTCTGTTGTAGGTCTCTCCGCATAGATGGGGGCTTGAAGTACTGCAACTTCCGGAAGTCAGTAATTTGGGGAGGGTGGCATCTCAGCTGGATTCTGATTCACCTAAGGCTTCTCTTATAGCCTTTAGATAGACTGGGAAGAGCTAGATAGATAGATAGATAGATAGATCTGATAGAGCTAGATAGATAGACAGATTGTGAAGAGCTGCATCTGAGAAACAGCCATGACCAAGCTGAGTGCTTATGGGTTAAAATCAAGGATCAGTCCAGCAAAGGACATCTAGTGGTTGGGGTCTACTACAGGCCACCTATCAGGGAGAACCGGTTGACTAAGCCTTCTTGCTTCAGCTGCAAGAGATGTCAGGCTTGCAGGCTCTTCTCTTGATGGGGGATTTCAACCACCTGGACATCTGCTGGGATAACAACACTGCGGGCTGCAAACAATCCAGGAGACTCCTGGAGTCTATTGAGGGTACCTTCCTGGTCCTGATATTAGATGGACCAACCCGAGGGGAAGCGTTACTAGACCTGGTGCTCATCAATGCAGAGGAGAGCATTAGAGAGGTTAAGACTGGGGGCAGCCTGGGCTGCAGTGACCATGCCCTGGTGGAGTTTGTGATGTTGAGGAATATGGGCCAGGCTAAAAGCAGAGTCAGGACCCTGAACTTCAGGAGAGCAAAATTCCAGCTGTTCAAGGAACTACTGGAAGGGATCCCCTGGGAAACTGTCCTTAGGGGCACAGGAACAGAACAGAGCTGGCAGCTCTTTAAGAACACCCTTCTGAGAGCGCAAGAGCTCTCCATCCCCCAGCAGAAGAAAGCGAGCAGAGGAGGTGGGCGACCGGCATGGCTGAGTAAGGACCTGCAGCTCAAACTGAAAGGAAAAGAGGAAAATGTACAGGAAGAGGTTGCAGGGTTGTATAGCCTGGGAAGAATACA
>NW_010121020.1:0-931 GCF_000699245.1 Pterocles gutturalis
AAAAACCTCAAGGGGGATCCCAAGGACCTCGGGGACAGCCTGGGGGACCCCAAAAACCTCGAGGAGGACCCCAAGAACTTCAAGGAGGACCCCAAGGACCTTGAGGACATCCTGGGGACCCCAAAAACCTCAGGGGGGTCCTGGGAGACCCCAAGGACTTCAAGGGGGACGCCAAAAACCTCAAGGAGGATCCCAAGGACCTGGGGGGAACCTGGGGGACCCCAAAAAGCTCGAGAAGGACGCCAAGAACGTCAAGGAGGAAAAAAAAGGACATCCTGGGGACCCCAAAAACCTCAGGGGGGTCCTGGGGGACCCCAAAAACCTGAAGGAGGACCCTAAGAACCTTGGGGTGAGTTCTGGAGGACCCCAAGGACCTTGGGGACATCCTGGAGGACCCCAGACACCTCAAGGGACATCCCAGGACTCGGGGTGAGTTCTGGGGTCCCCAAAGACCTCAAGGGTCCCCCAGGACACCCCAGAAACCTCAAGGAGGACACCAAGAACTTCAGGGGGACCTCAAGGACCTCAGGGGTCCCCCAGGACACCCCAAAAACCTCAAGAGGGACCCCAAGGACTTCGAGGTGGTCTTGAGGGTCCCCAAAGACCTCGAGGGGGACCTCAAAAACCTCAAGGAGAACGCCAAGGACCTCAGGGACATCCTGGGGGACCCCAAACACCTCAAGGGACATCCCAGGACCTTGGGGTGAGTTCTGGGGTCCCCAAAGACCTCAAGGGTCCCCCAGGACACCCCAAAAACCTCGAGGGGGACCCCAAGGACCTCGGGGACATCCTGGGGGATCCCAAAAACCTCAGGGGGGGTCCTGGAGGACCCCAAAAACCTCAAGGAGGACCCTAAGAACCTTGGGGTGAGTTCTGGAGGACCCCAGGGACCCAGGGACAATCTGGGGGACCCCAACCACCTCAAGGGGCA
>NW_010121021.1:0-3202 GCF_000699245.1 Pterocles gutturalis
ACTGCTTTTTTGAATAAACAGCAATTTCAGTAAGCGTAAGGGATGGTTTGGCCTATTTGTTCCTGGATTTTTAGGGTGCTGTGTATGCCTTTAGAGGCTGTCTTATTTAAAAGTGCTTTTTATTTGCTTACTATAAGAAAATTATGTATTATATTAGAAATACAATATTATTTTCAAAAATTATAGTATAGAGTTACTATGCTGTTGAAGATTCCATAGCTTCTTTTTGTTCTGTTTTTTCAGTGGGAAGAGAGAACCATCTTTTTTTGTTTAAAACAGTAGGTACGGATAGAATAAGAGCTGATGATTGTCTATGTACATAGGTTTCATTTGAGTCCTTGCAGTGCTTTGAAGGAAGTAAAAACAGTTTTCTTTCTCCTTAGGGTGTCTGCAAAGAGAAGTGAACTGATGTCTCTGGTACCTTTAATTCCAAACAAGATGAAGATCCCCTCTTTACTGCTGAGATTTCCTCATCGTTATTTCTCTAGAAGAACTTATTTCAAGAACTTTCACTTCACTTCCAGACCAGATTTCCTGTGCATTGAATCTCTTACGCCGGTGCACCCCCGTCATACAAAATGGATATGCTCATCAAATAGTTTGAGCAGAGAGCTGTGTCAGCAAGCGGCCCCTGACCAGCAAATAGAGGGACTCTCTGACAGAGAACAGAGACTCTTAGACAGACTTTACAGTGGACTAATCCAAGGTCATAGAGCTTGTTTAGCAGAAGCTATTACACTTGTAGAATCAACTGAGAGTAGGAAGAAGAAATTAGCCCAGGTGCTCCTTCAGAAGGTATTATCCTACCACAGGGAACAAGAAAAGTTAAATCGTGGAAAGCCACTTGCCTTTAGAGTGGGTTAGTCCTTTTATGTCTGTCCAATAATTGCTTTGATGGAATTAACAGTCCTCACCTTTCATTATTGCTATTGTTGTTTAAGCATAATAGTCTGTAGTCTTAAATTATTGGGTTTCTTGTGATTTATAACCAATCTAGATCACTGCTGTTATCTGCTAGAATTCTGACTTGAGCTTTTGAGAAATAATTGCTTGTGAGAAATAGTAACCAGAGGGAGGTGGGGGGCAGATCTTTGTGTTTTTTAATAACTATTACAAGCTTAAATGTTAGGTAGCTTGTAGATAGGTATAGCTATTATCTGCACTTAGATAGGAAGGATGTAGTTAAGCAGATCTGTTCTTTTCCTGAAGAAGGTGTTTTCTTGAATATTTCCTGAATCCC
Source organism: Pterocles gutturalis (assembly GCF_000699245.1). Taxonomy (NCBI): domain Eukaryota; kingdom Metazoa; phylum Chordata; class Aves; order Pterocliformes; family Pteroclidae; genus Pterocles; species Pterocles gutturalis. The sequence goes on from NW_010121021.1 coordinate 1,241, forward strand.
TTCATCAGTCCACAAAAGGGAGAATATGTATCTTCCTGTTTTGTGGCCTTACTTTAAGGTAGCCTACTTTTTAACTGAGGAGACTTGAACCTGGTTCTCTTGGAAACTATGAAATATTTTTCCCTTGTGAAGAGGTAGACTCCTAAAGTATATCATGTCCAGCTGTCACCTCGAGTGTGTGCGAAGGTAGTAAGAACAAGAACTCGGGCATGGGAGTGAGAAATACTTGGAGGTTAACAAGCTAATCTTAGTTTGAGTGCGTTGGCAGGTAAGTAAATCGCCCAATTTTTTGAAGTAATAGCTTTTAAAGGTGAGGGCTGTTAGAGTGTGTCTTTTATAAATAATAAATCCAAAAAATACAGGTTCAGGATTTGACATTTTGAAAGTTTTGCAGTATAAGTCAGTATAGATAAATTTATTTGGAGGATAGGAGATAAGGCTGGATAAACCCAATGTTATGCTGGCATGGGTAGGATGAGGGGTGGTGAAGTCAGTGCTGCTGTGTTGAGTGAACCAAGGCAGTGTATTTCAAGTCAATTACAGCAGCTCAGTTGGGTGTATCTGTTGTGGCATAGCTTTTCACTTGCCTTTGTTGTGATATTGTGCTCAAGTATGAATTGTTATCAGCTTAGATGTTGATTGTGTTCCTGTCATGTATTTTTTAATTAAAAAAATGCTTTTTTTTTTTCCTTACCATTATTTAGGATTGTCTGGTCCTCCTGGTGCTGGGAAGTCAACTTTCATAGAATGCTTTGGGAAAATGCTTACAGAAAGAAACCACAAAGTGTCTGTGTTGGCTGTAGACCCTTCCTCTAGTACAAGTGGTGGTAAGTATGAACTAAAGTTTGAGTCAGGTTTCTAATACTTTTATCAACTGTAGGTGTATCTCTTTGGGGCAAACCAAGGAAAATTTGGGGGCCTATAAAAGTAAAATACTAAAAATAAATTTATATCAGTGTCCTAATTTTGTCAGGTTACCTCTTTTCCAGTATTTTAATGTTACTTTACAACTTTTTTGTTTGAAACTTTAGATAGCTGTGGTTTTCTCTCTCTAGTTTTATTTATTTTCCTGTGAATTAAGGAGTAGAACGACATTATTTTTTGACTGAATTTCAACAGTGGTAGTGCTGATCACTGGGCAGGAAGCATATGCTGGTTTAAAACTATTTAGAGATGCTGCAATCCAAACATGAAGATCAGGTCGGATTTTGGAACACTCATTAGTTCTTCTCAGTAGGGTTTTTTTATTTCTGTTGACTATACTGTTTTCAGGGTCTCCTGATGCAGTATCATTGACCATTTATCTGATTTGTAGCATGATAATTTTTTTTTTCTAAATTTGAACATCTTCAAAGTTGTGTGACTGTAATCTGCAACTCTCAAATCAAAACTTGTAAGCAAATTATAGGCTGACCATGCTCGATTAATGATATCTCTGACATAAATAATAGAACCTTGATTTTGATCATTTTTCTGATGGGCAGCTGCCAGGGAAGATCATTCCTTTTTCCAGCTTCTATGCTGTTAGAGAAGATGCTTGCAATGTGTAACTATTTAAAAAGAAGAATACTTCAACATGGCAATGACCTGGAGCTAAGCAAGACTGTATTTTTGAATGCATGCATTCAGGAGACATCGATAGAATAGCAAAATATGATAGCAGGACTGCACCAGTGAAATTAATTGAGCCTTCCAACCCAAACTGTTCAATGATTCTGTGATGTCTCATCTTTTGGAATGTGCATCATGCACATAGATGCTGCTGAATCTGATTCAAAGTTTGTATGAACAGGAGGAAAGCAGGGATGCATGTCAGTTTTCATAAACCAAAAAACTCCACCACCAACAAATACTGGAATCATAAGGCAGGAGTTTGTCCCCTTGGACAGAAACAGCAAAGATTTAATTGTGTAGCCTGCCATGTGTAGGCCTCAAAAGCTGTTCAAGAACTGCAGAATTCCT
>NW_010121021.1:3212-11962 GCF_000699245.1 Pterocles gutturalis
GAACAAATTCTTCAAATTTGATAGCAGTAAGGTCTGCTTATGAGGCCCTTCTGGCTTCTTATAGGCAGAGGAGCCAGGCAGTAACTTCCTAGTCCTCAGCAAAGTCTTGAGCAACTGTTATTGGGATATTCTTACTTGACTGACTTTGTCCAAGAGATATGTCTTTTTTCACTCGTTTACTGGGGGATAAGGGGAGTTTGGCTATTTTGCGCTTTTAAAATAATTTAATATTAAACATTTAAGGTTCTCTATTGGGTGATAAAACACGGATGACTGAGCTGTCAAGAGACATGAATGCATACATCAGACCGTCTCCAACCAGAGGGACGCTGGGAGGTGTAACGAGAACCACAAATGAAGCGATTCTGCTGTGTGAAGGAGGAGGCTACGACGTTGTTCTTGTGGAAACAGTAGGTATGTGCCTAGGGTTTTCTTTTCATTATCCTGTTGTGATATTTAGATAAGGTGTGTCACTAATTGTATACTTTGTCTTTCATCCTTGATCTTGCTCATACTTTCCTACGTGGTTACAGCGTGAAAATTAATGCCAGTTCTATCCATTTTCTAGTCCTGTACATTTTGTAAAAACACTTTTGTAAAAACTGTTGTGTTCCATCTTTTCTTCGTTTATTACTGGGTCTTGTTCATGGCACGATAGTGGGATCTGTCATAAGTAGTGTCGTTAATGTCACTGAAAGTTGGCAATAAATGGTGAACTCTGGATTTATTTTTTAGGTGTGGGACAGTCAGAATTTGCTGTGGCTGATATGGTTGATATGTTTGTATTGCTGCTACCACCTGCGGGTGGAGATGAATTACAGGTATTTTTCAGTTTCTTTTACTAAGTAGTACCTAGGACTAGGAGGAGAAACTTAAATCCAAGACGTCGTATCTACCTGTGCAGAAATTCCGTATCAGTAGCATTTTCTAGATTATACTCCTGCTCTTGAAGTCTTTTCAGTGTCTTACCAATTTATTGCAGTTAGGATCTGAATTCCTGCCTCCCCCCACCCTGATTTTAGAAGTATTAGGATGAAAGACTTTGATACTCTGTGACTTACTTTGATCTATTTACTATTTATGTATGATTTTGGTCAGTGGCTTTGTATTATAGGAAGACAGAAATCAATATAATTAGGTTTGCAAAGTTCATTGTATTTTGTTTAAACTTAAATCTCTACACATTAAATAGGTCATCATGTAAACTCTGGTATTCATATTTAGGATCCTTGTGTCAAAGGAGAGTAATAATGAGTGATGACGGAGGCCATCCGTGCTCCTTTTGCATGACTAACACATGCACACACATGCACCTACAAAAAGGTCAGCAGGAGCCACCAGAAACTAACAAAACTTCTGTGACCTGCTTTTGGCGATAAATCAGCATATCACAGTCCTTCTGGGTATTCATTATTTCTCTCCATATTCCATTTAGGGTATCAAGCGGGGTATTATTGAGGTGGCAGATCTAGTTGCGATAAACAAAGCTGATGGTGATTTAGTTGTGCCTGCACGGAGAATACAAGCTGAATACGTTAGTGCTATGAAACTGCTTCGCAAGCGTTCAAAGGTTTGGAGACCAAAGGTTTGTGTACTTTGCTATGGTTTGTGGGGATTCTGGGGGAGTGGGGAGGACTTGTTTGGTTTTTGTTGGTTTGTTGGTTTTTTTTTCAAGTTTGGTTGGTTTAATTTTTTTTTTCCACTGAAAAAGTGCTGAATGAGTTAGGATTGTCACTGTCTCATGGAGCTATACTGGCCTTCCTAGACTCTCATAAAAATTTCATCTCTGTTGTTTAGTTTTATGCTGTGCTAGAGAGTTGATCACTGCTGTTTTTATTTCATCCCCGAATCTCAGGGTCTAGCATGCGAAACACTGTGCAGAGCCACAGTCCTGCCCCCCGTGATTTCTGTCCTTAGCTACAGTCTCAGCAGTAGCAGACCTATTGCTAACATCAGCAGGGGTACAAATTTGTCTTACTTTTTGTAAACTGTGTACATCTTAAAATGTCTCATAAGCTGCTTCTCCCCTTTTTATAACTCTGAAGTCTGTGATTATATTTGTTCTTTCCCTTGTTTGTGTGTTTCCTTTATTGCTTTGCTTATTTTAACTTCTCACATAATAAAAGTGGGGCAAGAACCTCATCTACTTGTGTATGCAGTGCCTAGAGTGTTGGAATTCTCATCCTGTGGGCCTTTAGTATCAGTGCAGTATTGCATCTGTCAAAAGGTCATGGTACATTATTAAGGAAAAAAATCAGTACTAATTTTTAATATAGGTAATTATACTAATTTTAAAATATGTAAATTGAGCACACATGCACATACTCTCACCCCCTTTATACGTGTATCTATAAAGGACCCTGGTATTAGCATTGACCCACTGAATTAAGTTTAAATCAGTTGGGATGCCTGAGGCTTAGCCATCATTTTATAATTTTTGTTTCTAGATCTCATTAGAGGTCACATCTGATTAATGTCACCCAAAAGAACTGTTTGAGACCAGTGAATTAAACAAGTTACCGGAAATCTGTCTCTCATTCAGCAATGGCAGCGTCTGACAACTGGAAGAAAGAAAATATCGGTGTAGGGGCTGTACACTATCCGTTAGATTTGAGAATGAGACACACACATTTTAAAATTTTGTTTCAAACATCAAGTTGGATGTCTGAAATATTTTTGTCAAAATGAATTCCTTCTGGAAAGCAAATGCAAAAAACAGTCAAAATACCTCTTTTCTGGAATATTTTAAGTGCAAAAGGGTAGCTACCAGTGTATCTATCAGAATGTGTAATAAACTCTACATTTAAGTAAAATAGCAACATTTTAGCTGAAGGGCTCATTTAAAATTATTCTCTCTTGTTATACAAATAGTTGGACAAGGCCTATTTATCCCGAAACCTGTGGATTGCAGGGTCCCCTTTTAGCTGGTAGAATCCCAATTTTGAGACCTTTTTTTTTTTTTAAAAAAAAAAAAAAATAGCTGGTAGAATCCCAATTTTGAGACTTTTTTTAAAAAAAAAAACACACACAAAAAAAAAGCAAGCAGCTCAAAACTGCTTAGAGCTTCCTTAGGTGACTATATTGAAGCAGCTTGCCTTATATATTTCTTAACTTTCATGCAATCTACCTGATGCAGTAATTGAATCCTCAAGCCTGGTAGTTACACGGCTTTAAAAATTCCTCTGAATCCAACAGGTAATGCGCATCTCTGCCAAAACTGGAGAAGGTATCACAGATATGTGGGATACAATGACAGAATTTCGTGACCTCATGCTCACAAGTGGCGAGTTGATTGCCAAACGACGGAAACAGCAGAAAGTGTGGATGTGGAATCTCATCCAAGAAAATATGTTGGAACATTTCCGGAGTCACTTGGCAGTTAAGGATAAGATTCCACTTCTAGAAGAAAAAGTTCTTAGTGGTGTCTTGTCTCCTGGGCTAGCAGCTGACCTGCTGCTGAAGGCATTCAAAGATGGTCTCTAAGGGGAGACCATTCTACTTTCTTCCTTGTTAAGTGCTTTATGTAAAGATGAACATTAAATATGGTTTTTCTATGTGTGGATTCAAATGTTTTACTGCAGCAGACATCAACAGAACACCTCTCCAGTACTCTGCAAAAAACACTGGGCAAACATACTTGTGCAAAAAAATACTCTAGCATTCTGTATATGTGAAGATCATTACAAATCCAAACACTTAGAGATTACTACAAGACTATATCGGGAAAAAAATACCTTTCTAAGTCTTGTTGGTACAGGCCATTGGTCTGCTCATCAAAAATGTATGCCCATGTCAAAAAGTGACTGTTTTTGGGAGGGTTGGAGAGAAAAGTTTGTGGTATTGTGGAGTTTTATTTATTGGGACCATCTTAGAGCGGTTGACACTGCTGCTTTCCATTCGAATATAGCATCAGCTGTTGCCAGTGTGGATTGCTTTTTCCTTCCTCACCTCGAGTGACAGCAAGAACATTGGACCCCCCTGGCAGCACCCCACCACAGTTTTAGTTTCAAATAAGTTGTGTGCATATAAATAGAATACAGTGGTGTTTGGTCCCTGCTTGGAAGCTGTAGTTACTTATTGTACACTAGAAGAAGGGGATTTTAACCATCCCAGTTTGTAAATAGATGTTTTAATACAAAAGCAAAATCTAGTTAAGACTTTTTAAAATGGAGCCGTGGAATGGAACAAATGTCATCCGTGATGTTTTAATAGCAAATGTCTATACTAGAATAATTGATCTGTAGTAATAATGGTTTGAGGTTTTCTGATCTCACTAAACTTAAGTTCTTCAGGTTCAAACAAAATGCCTAGTTGTGTTTAGATTTTTTGATTCCCCGCCCCCCCTTGTGGAAGATATAACCGCTTAGAATCAGAAATTGTGGGGGTTTTTTTTTTTCATTTCTGTTGAGAACAGGTCTGGAGGAAGCATTTTCTAAGCCATGATCTAGAAAGGAGAATGTGTCTCGTAGCTACTAAATATGAAGAGTAAAGTGGAAAAATGGTGCTTTTTGGACACCTGACATAAAACCAGAAAACTAGAAGATTCTATGAGTCTATTGTTGCTTACATGAACTGCCTTTCTTTGGAGAAAAAAAAAAAGGTTGGAAGTGATGATTTGAGTTTCTGGACACATACTAAATGGGATGGTGCCTTTCATTTTGATTTTAGCTCAGTTTTGCCTGTTTGGCTTCCTGAGAAGTATGTTTCACACAGCATTTGAGTTCTGGCAACCTGAGTCTGAATTTTTGAGACAATTCTAGTGTACAGTACATTCCAATAGATTGGTTTATTTAGATCTGCTTGCCTTTTTTTTTCTTTAATTTTTTTCCTCCTGAGTATTTTTTTTCCCCTTCTTTCCCCCATCTCTGTTGTTATATTGTGTTCCTGGCTAACTTTACTCTTTCCTGATAGACCTCTGTGCCTCAGAATTTTGATTCTTGCCTAGGTATAATTTGGCAATTTTAGTGTTGAAAACACTGAGGATTTGGTATGCTTTGGTTTGACAAAGCGCTGAAAATTAAACAACACAGAACAAACCACCATCCTCAGTGCTAGCGTTTCAGTTACTTTTCCTGTTGTATGCTGGTTTCTGTTCTGTTGTCCATGTATTTTTGCACCAGAAGCGTTAACAGAAAGTAAAAAGCAAACAGCAATGCAAAGTAAAAAATAATTTGTTATTAAAAGCAAGGATCCCCATGTGTGTTTGCAGTGAAATACTGACGAAGAGCATTGTGGTGTTTCGTGGGACAGGGAGTTGCAGCATTTCTTTGCTAGGAAATTCTGCACTGTTGTAGGTGGTATTGCCACCACGTAAATTGTCAGAACTTCAGTGCTGTTGACCCCCTTATTCCTATTTCTTAAATTTTGCAGCCCAACTGAGTTACTTGGGATTGCTGCAATCGGTTACGTAGAGGTAGCTGAAGGAATGTAGGAGGTGGAAGAAGCACAGCGACTTCGTTATGACCATGCTGAGTTGCTGTGAAAAAAATGTGCCACTGGCAGTTGTTCTCTATTTAAAAACAGTTTAGTTTTTGAATATGACAGAAAGTGCCCCAAACCAAAAGCAATGTCTTCTATCCTTTCAGCTTTAAAAATTTAACTGTATTTTTTAATGGTACCTAGCAGGAAGAAATGATAGCCAGGTGGAAAATGAATCAGTGAGAGCAGCAGCATTTTAACTGGTGAGTTCTCAACTTTTTGACAGTCTGTTTGTTTCAGGTGACAGTTTTAAGGGTGGCCTCATTTGTGCTTGTCTGTTAGATCAAACCCTAATTATTGTTATTGCTTTTGTCAGGGACTGCTGTTTCCTTTGTCTGTTATACGTGAGCTGTCGAGCAAGTAAAAATTGAACCCGTGGCTTTGTTTAAATGACAGCTGCTCAAGTAAAATACACTTTACAGCTTCTTCAGGATTTGTTTTCTGGACACAGATGTGTTGATCGGCTCAAGCCATGGGCCATCATTATTTTCTCGTTTTGTTGCTTCTTTTCAAGTATCTTTAATTTACTAATGAACATTTAGGAGAAGACACTACAATGGTTTAAGCAAGTTCTGCTTTTCATTCAACTGTGTAAAAGTAGAGCATTGAATGAAAATGAGATTTGCCTTCTTTGTGTTCATTTGTGCCTCATGCTTTAGTAGACAGAGAAATAGCCTTACACTGAGAAGTGTCTTAAATGGTGCAGCAGATAAGGACCTCTGCTTTGTTTCCTAGTGATTCCCCTACCAAATTGAAAAGCCTTACAGTGCAAGCCATGAACTGAGCCTCGCGTGTCAGAATCAAATTGTTTGTTTTATAGCTTGTAAAATTTTGCTATGATGTGTTTGGAGTCAATAAGTTGTTTAATTAACTGTGCAATTTTGTTTATGTCCTCACAGCTGGAGAATTGTCTTCCGAAGCACTGCAGGGCTTTGGCTGGTAGGCCACAATTTGGTAGACAATTCAGTATTTCCCAACCTGGGGAAGAGCTCATTTCAACTGTGCAGTTTTGTTTATGTCCTCACAGGCTGGAGAAATTTGTTGTCTTCCGAAGCACTGCAGAGCTTTGGCTGGTAGGCCACAATTTGGTAGACAATTCAGTATTTCCCAACCTGGGGAAGAGCTCATTTCTAGGTCTGTGGGATTAAATGGGGTAAAATACATTAAAACATTGTCATTCCAGTAAAAAGGCTTCTGAAAAAACGTAGTAAACAAATCTGTTGAGTAGGATGTTGACATATTCTTAGTTGCTAGAGTTGTTAATTTGCTCTCATGTTAACATTTAAAATCACAGCTGCTGAAAAACAGTGTGAGAATATAATAGCAAGATTAAGTTTGTAGCTAGAGGTATGATAAACGGTTACACAAATTGGTATGGGAGGTGAGGAACAAACTTTTCAGATACATAACCTCTTGTGTCCTACAAGTCTTGCAGTTATATGTAAGTGTGAAACTTTTCCACAGGTCCCTGTGTCATAGATGTTTTCATTGGTGTTTCACAGCTGGAAAATCAAGTGTGGTGGGATCAAGTGATTTACCCACGACTCTGAAACAGGTCAGTAGAGTAGAAAGGTTGAAGTTCAGTAGTCTTTACTCTGAGCCCCATGTATATTTATGGCCATGTTACTTAAGGTTGAAAAAATGCTCTTAGCAAGTTCATGCTCTCAGTGTGACTTATTCCTTTCATATCTAATCTCTCTGTTTTCAGTGACAGGACCCAGTGACCCCTTCTTGACTACTGTTCTGTTGTAATGTCCTGCTTTAAGTAGTAGGAAACTTTTCCTTGATATCTAATCTGCCCTCGCCTTTTGTAAATGCATTGCTTCCTGTTACGCATGCTTGTTCAGTCTTTATGTTCTTCTCCCAGATATTGTTTCTTTATTTGTGAAATCTGCAGCGTGTTGGCTGTCTTCTTGTGAGTTTTGAGATTTTTTTCGGGGTATGGATTGAACAAAGCTAAAGAATACAAATGAACTTGATCTTTCTTAATCTTTTGTGGTTCCCTGCCTAAAGTTTTCTTTCTTAATGTGGTAAGACTCAACTATTGACTTGCTCTGGTGTAAACATACTTATTTCCCCTTTTCTTTACTCAAGAGAGCTCTATTTCTCCCCCCTTGAATGCACAGTCAAGAAGTAACACTATCCATGAGTTAAAACAAGAAACATTTTTACAGAGCTTAGTGCTTCCATAACTATTCCCGCTGAACTGTTCTAAACCAGGTATCGTTTGAAGAGTGATTGAACAGAGGTAGATAAAACATATTTAAAAAGAAATCAGCGTGCTTCCCTGGAGCTTGTGATTTGGACAGTCTACAACAGTTGACGAGCAACAGTGTTCTTCTTCCAAAAAAAAATAGCTCAGATACTCCCTGGTCATATTCCTTACAGTTTATTTAAAAATAACCCACACACCTCATATTGGAACATTAACAAAATCTGTGGATTGAGAATAAAAATTTCAAAAGGAAAAACTCATAAGCAATTACAGTACATGTTTAGAATGGAAGTATGATAGGCATATTCTGTTCCCTGCTGCCATACGAAGGTATGGTTCAGCTGGTGAACAAACAAGGAAGAGAGGAGCTGACATTCATGGTAGTCTATGGAGAAGAAATGTTATGTCAACAAGAAGAACATCTACTCTATTTCTCTCTTTCTTTCTGTCATGGGAGCGTGAGAATTATCTTAGTTCACTGGCAAGCCTCACAAGCTGCTGTGATACACAATGTTTGCTGTGCGAAGTTTACAAAAATGATCAATTCACTTTTCTGTCTTTGGGATTTGTGTATTGAGGGGGAGTAGTCTGATGCAGACATTGTCCTTGGGAACTAGGTGATTTTGTTCGTATCATGCTCTAAGTAGGGAATTGCTAGAAGCCCTTGTAGATCAATTCGCTTTTCTGTCTTTGGGATTTGTTTGTGTATTGAGGGGGAGTAGTCTGATGCAGACATCGTCCTTGGGAACTAGGTGATTTTGTTCGTATCATGCTCTAAGTAGGGAATTGCTAGAAGCCCTTGTAGTTTGAGTAAATGATTGTTTGCTTGTAAGAAAGAAGTCAAAAGCTTCACTTTTCAGAATGCATGATGAGATTCCTGTATTTTTCCTTAAAATACTGTGGCAAAGTGGTTTCCCGCTGTATGTTAGTTACTTTCTATGTCTTAATTTTCTTTTACATTTAGGACTTCTTTACTAGTAGAGTAGTGTTAAAAGGCTTTAGTTTCATTATATTTTTATATATTTTAGATATATTTTTAATTTATATATATATTTTA
>NW_010121022.1:0-12737 GCF_000699245.1 Pterocles gutturalis
TATATATATATATGTGTATATATATTTAAGCTTGAGAAGCAAGATTGCTTTTCAAACCCTGAAAACTTAGCCTGGGAACTGGATCTAGGTTCTTTCCTACCTCATGAATCACTATCTAGGGAATGATTCTGCACTGGAACTTGGAACAACCTGATAATTCAGGAGCCAGGAGACATCCCAGCTCCCTCACACACCCTGGCCTTACATATGGCGTTGCTGCATTGCTACTGGATATAAAAAGCCCACAGAATCTGTTTCAGCCAGGAAGCAGCTGGGGCTTTTTGAATGCAGATGAGAAGTAGACTTAATTCACTTGAGTAAAAAGAGGTCAATAGAAAATGAACATTATTTTCCTGTCTGTAATTGCATTTTAAGTACTTAATAAGTAGATGATGGTAACCATGTGCTAAAGGGTCCAACTGTTCTTAATTGATTAAAATAGCTTCTGAAGACTGTTTCTATTAAGGATTAAACACAACATATTGTTACGCCATTGCACCAGGATGGGTTTGCAGTTAACTATGGCTCTCTTCTCTGCATCAGGCAGCTTTGAATTCATATGGTTTTCCACAGTTCAGATACTATCACTTGGTACTGACAGTCACCTGCCTCTGCCCCACTGACCTCAGTAGTGGGGTAACAGCAATATATCTGGGGCATTCAGCACCAAAACCCCACCTGCCTTCCATGTGAGCTGAAGAAGCTTCTTCCAGTGGTTATATAAAGTTCAGCTGCTGGAAAGAGGTAGAGGATAGTGGTCAGACATGCCAAGTTGAGGTTACTGTGCCCAGCTGCTCTTTCCTTTCTTTCCTTTCTCTACTCCAATGCCAAGTCTCTGGTATAAAAATCTGTGGTGTTTCACACCTGTCAAAAGTGTTAAAAAACTTCTGCCTTACATAGCCCAGAGCAGGTCAGGGAGTGACCACGAGCCCAGTTGTGCTGGCAAACTGCTGGGGGTTTGACAGGAAGGGGAGAGTAATGATAGTTTTGGATGGACAGGTGGAAGTAATCACTTAGGTCAGTAGGGTGAGGATGGCCATGTCTGATCCTATCCTGGAAAACAGTGCATTGAGTTATAGAAGCATGGAGACAGGCATTGAATTTCTCTGTGGGATCTTCAGACCTCGGACTCCCTCTGTTCTGATGCTAGGTTGGCTTATATTTCATTTCTCAGAGATGGGAAAAAAAAAAAAAAAGTGAGACAATAAAACCAAGACTCTGTTTTGTCTGCCTGTGCATGGAAGATTCTAGGAAAAGTAGTTTTCTGCAGGGTCCTAGAATGAAAATATTATTTATCCTACCCTTGTCTAGAGTGAAGGTTTTGTTCCCTAGCCAAAGAATGAGAAATGCACATCTGAAGTGTCTTGAAGTTGGCTGCAGTACAGGTTGCTCAATGTTAATTAAAAAAAATAATAATAGCATAATCATCGTGGCTATACCAGCCCAGTGTTTCATCCCACCTCCTTTAAACAGAATAAAGCATTGACTTAATAAATAATTTTCTATGAAGTAGCATGGCAACTGCTCCGGTTTACTGGCATGCATGCAGACAACAGAACCCTGGCAGAACTTTAACACATGCATTTGAAACACAGCATCTCTGGGCTTTGTCTTTTAATTGCAGAATATTAAATCATCTAGCTCTAGGCTCTCTGTCAGCCGTGTCTTATGCTAACCTGTTGTCAAAATAAATTTGATTTGCAAGTATGCAAGAGTCAGGCCAATATTTTAATTTTGGATCACTTCTCTGAATGCAATACAAAGGTTTAAGCACATGCCTGACTTTACATATGTACTTAGGGCAGCCCTGAGAAGTAAAGCAGTAAGGCCAAGATACATCTTGGGTTCCTAAATTCTCAGAGGCTTTAATGAGAACAGAGCTTCCTAGGCAGGATTTAGGAGCCAACCTATTCCTATGCCTTCGACTCTCAACCTAAGTCCAGTTAATACTTGTCAGAATTAAATGCAGGCTCTAAGCATTTGCGTATTCTGCTGGCTGGCACCCAGAACACTCTGTATGTTGCAGTCTTTGTACTGGACCTGGTACTTCTCTTTCCAATCTCCACCTCTACTACTGAATGTTAAGGCATAATATTGAAGCACTACTAATTACAAGTAGGGAGGAACCTTCCAACTATAAAAATTAATACATTTATCCGAAATCCTCCCTGGAATTCATATTATAGCCTCATACAGTAACTATCTCCTTCCTGTAGGTCAATGTGTTTGCATTAATTTAAATCCATGTGACAAATTATATCAGACTGAGCTGAAAAAACAAATCATAAACCTATGCTGACCAGGCATATTTGCAAAAAAATGGCTAGAAATAACTTGCTTAGTAAATTAATACAAAGCCTTTGACATCATAAGTGCTTCAGACTAACATCCACACAGATGGTAAAATGGAAGTTTGTCATCCCGAGCATTAAATAGAAGGAAGGTCAGAGAAATTAATTAAGCAAATATACTATAAGCCTGACCTAGCAGTCATTAGAAATGCAAATCAATGGGTATTTGTCTTGCAGGGACAAAAACATCACTGCTTATAGAAACATTAAAGAACTGTGGACTTGGACCAAGTAGATAGAAATCTCTTTTGGAAGGCTTTTCTTCCTAGCACAGAACCTTTTCAGAGCCTTTTATTTACAAATGTTGGACTCTTCCATTTTGTAACAGAATCCTATCCCACACTTACTGAGACCAGAGCCTTATATAACCACTTCAGTAGCATTTGGCCCAAACAACAGCCAGTTTTTCAATGTCTGGTATTATACAACTATGAAAACAAGAGTTAATGTACCAAAAACAGAACTCCTTGCAATCAATAAGCCTTTGGCCAGAGTTATAACAAGTACATTCGTGTTCCATTTTAAGCTTTGAACTGTAGTTATGTTAATAGAAGATAAAACCAGCCTTAGCTCTTAGGACCTGCCGAAATTAATGAATGGCAGTTCTGTCGCTGTCAGGACTCAGAAGACAGCACAGGCTGGGAGTCATCATTTCAAAACATGGAGTTCCATATTCTTATTCAGGAGACATGCAATAAATAACACGAGTACCAATGGACTTGCCTATTCATTTTCAGCCTTATTTTGCATCTCAGTGAGATGTTACTGCCAGTTTCGATCACGTAGGATCATGTCTATAGTTCCTCTGAACTCTTTTCAAGAATGGCAGCAGTCATCTCCATGCTGTTTAAAGAACTATTGTTCATTGTGTTGCAGCCTGCTCTTGGATCAATGAATGACTTCTCTCTTCGTATTTAACAGGGCACAATATTGGTAACTGCTGTTAGGTGTTTCAAGTGCTAATCTTTTAAGAAGAAAAACTACTTAGCTTTCAGATTCATTTGCTTATGCCCTAAACTTTACAGGAATGTATTTGTACATAGAGTTTGCCAAATGCTGCATGTGCTGACGATAATACAATCTGGGAGTGTTTCACTGGAAGCACTGAGCATTAACTCGGAATAAAACTTGGTTCTTCTCCATGGGTGATAGGGTTCAGCTGTAGATAAATTCATGTCCCACGGCACTATGTGCTTTGGTACATTCCCTATACATTCTGCTTCGGTATTCCACTTCCCGTTATTTTGATTTTATGCTGACATAAACCTGTGGTAAGACAGTGCTGTGCAAACTTCATAACCTCAAGGAATTATTTGGGACACGGTGAACTAGGCATAATTCTGCCCTCATTTATCCTCATAAACAACAAAGTCCATAAATCATCTTCCATCTCCTTTGGCATGCAGTGACACTCAGGAAAATGCTATGCAGAGCTCTCCATCATGCAAATGTACCTGGGACACTGTGGCCTGTGACAGCAACGCGAAGACTTGCTTCCCAACAGCAAGCAGAGAAAACCACAAGAGTAAATACTCTTGGTTCCTCCTTCCTTTCTTATTTTTTCCTGTGTGTATACAAAAAAACCCCAACCCCTCCCACAAAACAATGCACACACATACTAGAGCATCTATCTATGGAACTACCTTTACTTTAGAAACGTCCTTTTCCTCGTTTCACACCCTCTAAGCTTGGTGAATTTTATTAATCCTATTTTAAAGTACGAGAGAACTGAGCTTTGTATAAGGCCAAACTGGTTGTTTTTTAGCTGGTTGGTTTTTTGTGTTGTTTTGAGAAAAGCTGCTTTTTAAGGGTTTGGTTCTGGATACCTAAGTGATTCTCCATTCTGTCTGGAAATGTTCAGTCCTACGCTCTTCTGCCGATGTCAGCTCTCCCATTGTACCTCATCTCAAATGCACGGTGAAGAAAATCACTTAGAAAGTTTAAACTGCAAACCATAAT
Source organism: Pterocles gutturalis (assembly GCF_000699245.1). Lineage (NCBI taxonomy): Eukaryota > Metazoa > Chordata > Aves > Pterocliformes > Pteroclidae > Pterocles > Pterocles gutturalis. The sequence goes on from NW_010121022.1 coordinate 4,311, forward strand.
ATTTGTCTATTAATGCAGCAAATCAGGTGAGAAGGATGTTGTACTGCTGCAATGTGAATGCTGTTCGGAAATGCTGAGGCATATTAAAGTACTTTGATGTCATTTAATGAATAATAAATGTATTTATTATTGCTATGCCACTCAAGCAGGGAAAACAACATTGGCTTGTATGGAGCTATGTCTGCAACTGCTATTCAGCAAACAGACGCTGAATATATACAAATCCTTCCCCACTTAGAAGTATTTTCTTGACCACCTTCTGCTCATCATTCCTTCCTCTTTGCAAAGGAGAAGTGTATTTTTCTCTTCTGCATGCACTTACACTTCCTCACCTTTTCCAGAAACTGGAAACTATTTCTTCATCCTCCTTTTTTGTAATCTCTTGAAAAGTGCTTTTATTCCTTCACAAATGCCTTTTCTAAACAGTAACCAGCAAGGATTTTACAGAGCAGTGATTTTCCAGCACCCTTTCAGAGTCCCTGTAGTAGTTCAGCTGTACAAGCAAATGCCACATATTGGAGAAGGTTTGCAAGTAAATGACCTCAGGTTTTATGTTCTGTGCTCATGGTAGTCTCATGTTTTTAAACAGTGGCTTCTTAGAAAGATACTGAGATCAAAACATCTAAAAAAGATTTGTAAAATTATTTCTGGTATTTTAAAGATGTGGCTATTATTCATTCAAATGCATCTCACTTGCTAAATTTGTTTTTACAAGAACTTCACAAGTTATTAAATAACCCACATGCCAATTTGTTTATGGGCTCATTAAATGACATGTTAATCAAATACAAGTTTACATTGGCCAGAGCTCTGTGGAAAACAAGGAAGTGCTAATACAACCGGGAGAAATTACAGGAACAGAAATCAGAAAATTTTGCCCAGAAAATCTGTTTAGAAATAGAGTTTGTTCTTTGTATTTGGTTCTTCAGATCATGGGGGGGGGGAAATCATTAAGATAATCTTACAATGAGATCAGGTGGGGAAAAGAAGCAATAGTTAGTCCTTATGTCATAGGAGAAAAGCCAGAAAACTGTAGAAGCTTGACTATCCCCCTCCTTATTCCTGTGACCTAAGGTTGTAGCTAGAGCATTTACTGATTTTTATTTCATGATAATACAAATGTGGGAAAGAACATAGAGATCGTGAGTGAGAGAGCCTAATTCTGATTTCACTTTTCCTAGTAAGTACTGGATCAGGTCTGGCTTTCCTCACCCCTACATGCTTGGCCTTCTAATTTTATTCCTTGTTTTAAAATTCTCTTTGATTTGGTTTTCAAGGTGAAGAATATGCTTATTAGCAGCAGTGACATGGCACTGCACTTGGGAGAACGGGCACAGCCATCTGAAGCCTTGTTTGCAGCTGTTCCTGTTTTCTTATCTCTTACTGAAGCATTTTGCAAAAATCCATTATTTTAGAGAGAAATGCATCAATAATGGAGGAAAAACAAAACTTTAGAATAGAAAGATGTTGTTTGCTGATACGAAGTAAGGTGGGATATTGAATAATAGATCACATACAGGGAAGGTTGAAAATTAGTCTAATCACTCAAAAATTTTTGAAGGAACAGCTATTCTTATTTTCCCCTGATGGTTACTACTCTGTTTTACGGCTTAAACTGCTCTAAAAAATGCTGACTTTCTCTGTGTGGTAGAACTTTCAGATGTTCCAGAAAAGTGCTGTTGGGCAGTCGCATCATAATAATTAATGTCAGCTTGCAATCATATACCCTGCTGCCGTTCAAAAATCCTCTTCTCTCTGGAAAATTAGTGAATTTAATAGAGCTTGTGGAGAAACTTATTTTCCTGATCAACCTTATTAAATTTTCCAGATAGTTGATGGGCAAGTAATTATGTTGGATTATGTGATGAACAGAGGGAAAAAGATAGTGAGGAAAACGTGAGAGCAGAGGAGCAGCAGCTCCAGTTTGGTGCTTTAGAAGAATTCCTTCCCGCACAGCCCCTTCCTCTCTGCAGAACAGGGCACCTGGGTGGCACTGCTCTAGCTCCAGGGTGAGACAATCCAATTTTTTCTCTGATAGAATGAGACTCACTGTATGGATGGAACAAAAACTGTTCAACTGTGTCGCAACTTTCAATTTAAATTGTTTTCCAGTTTACACAAGCCCTACACAGAGAGACAGACTGAAACAAAAAAACTCTAGTGATTGACATCTACCAAAAAGAGATTTTGTTCACAGAAAAAGGCAAAATACTAAATGTTTTTAACCTTTTTTGAAAAAAAATAAACCTTTTTTTTCCACCATGTTTATCTGTTTAGAGGCAACATCTGGTTCCTGCGGAAACTGGCCCAGGTTGCCCAGAGAAGCTGTGGATGCCCCATCCCTGGAGGGGTTCAAGGCCAGGCTGGATGAGGCTTTGAGCAACCTGGGCTAGTGGGAGGTGTCCCTGCCCATGGCAGGGGGGTTGGAACTTGATGATCTTTAAGGTCCCTTCCAACCCAAACCACCCTATGATTCTATGAAAAAAGATTTGAAATGCCATACTAATTGCTTTGGTTATTGTCTGTGATCTTTGCTCAGAGGAACAGTGATGGCAAAGTCCTTTGAAAGGCTCACAGGGCTCAGGATCACAACTCTGATTGAGACAGGAATTTGGGGTGGTGATTATTTCCTTGGGGTTCTATTTTGGAGTGGTGGTAATGCAGCAGGAGAATGATTTGTGCTGAGTATCATGTGAAAGAGAGAGAGAACAATTCTGCAACGCTTCTTTGGGATGATCAGGCACTCGTGTTGCCTGATAGTCTTTGGGATGTGATTCCAGAGTTGGCTGCCCTGGAGTGAAAATGCCCCATCCAACACACTGGACTCTATGGACTGCATTGCCTCAGTTGTCATGAAAAATCATTGATTGAAACTGTTTTCCCTGTAGCTGACAGTTTCCTGCAGTTACTCCTTCCTCTAAGAGCTGCCTGGCTGCCCGTGCCCAGAGGTGCGCTTGTGGCAGGAGCTGCTCCTTCCTGAGTGTCCAGGCGTGCCCAGGACACCCTGGTCACTGCTTCAGACAAGCTACTGCTGTCAGCTGCGGTTATTTCTGTCTGACTCTCAACAGCAATCTGCTGTTGTGAGGCCCCATTTCTGAGGAGGAGTTACCTAGAAATACCAGTTGTGTGATTTCTCAGTGAAGGTTTTGTTAAAGCCATCTGCCTCTCTCTTGGAAAGGTGTTTTCTGTTGATTTTGAGGAATCCTAGGGACTCCAAAACAATGTCACTTGGACCATCTCAAACCTCTGCCTTGGCACTTTGCTGTCCTGGATGTGCGCAGACTCTCAGCCCCCTCCACCCATGCTGTTCTGCAGGCGGTTCACATGCTCGCCACTGTTAAATACCAAGGATCTCTTTAGAACAGAGCTAACTGTGGTGTAAACAGTTTTACATGTCACCAACTCAGTGTAAGCAGATGTCACTTGCAAGTGGAGGAAGAAAGAAGGCATTGCAAGAAACAGGTCTTTTTTTTTTTTTTTTTTAAAAAAAAAAAGGAATAAAAAGTAGTAGGTGAGATATAAACAACGGGAATCTGTACTTTCTTTCTTTGCGGGGTGACTTGCTCCATTGCCTCCTGTTATGTTTACCAATGTCTAGCTTAAATTGTCAGTTAAGCAACCTCCCAATTTAGCCAACGGTTTTAATGTAGGAGCATTAGAAGATTACAGGAACAAATTATAAGGAGAAGAGAAGAGAAAGCTAAAGACAACCATTCTGATCCCTATGCAAATAAGGGAACAAGACTTAGTTTATACAGAGTATCCCATTCTTACCAAATCCAATAGATAAAATTCTGCCAAAAGCACTGGTGTTATTACCTTCCCAGCTATTAATTTTAAAAAACTGCTGTAGGCATTAACGTTTTGCAGATTCTTGCTTAAGCTTCAAATAGATGTTCACATGTAAATAAGAAAACGCAATATTTTTCTTGTTCTAAGATGGAAAATCACTGGGAAAACTCTCCTGCACTGTCTCCAAAACATCAACAAAGCATTTGTGCACTTTGGTGTCCCAGTGCAATGTTCTGGATATGATGCCAGCCGTCATTGATTTCCATTTCTGAATGATTCCTTTAAAGAAGTGTTTCAGTTTGAACAACCTAAGGCACAATTGTTCCCTTTCTGAACACTCCCATGCTAATTCTCTGACAACAGTACACATAAAAGCTTTATCTTTGGTGGGTGGGTAGCAGGGAATGCAGAAAATGACATCTTAGTGAAAAACCAATTAGGTTTTTCTTATGTGTGTGTTTTCTGCCGGTCTCTAAGGCTCACCTGCCCACACAGAGAGTGGTCCAAGCTACACAGCATCACTTAAGTCATACACCTGACAAGGGTGGGCTTCAGGAGCCCTGCATGTTCATCTGGCTTGGAGTTAGAGCGCGAATTACCCCTTTACAACATAAAATGTCAATAACATATGCGCCAACCTTGCCAAATCTCTCTCCGTCCTCTGTTTAGAAAGTGTTGACTCCACAAAACCTCCTTTTAGATGCCAAATTCATTTCTTTAAATTCCTGCTCTAGAGTCAGCTTCCAAATGGACTCTACAGCAGCTTCCTATAGCGTCTGCTTCCAGTTGGCCAAGGCTTGGGAGTGCACTAGGAAGGCTCATGTTTCCTGGAGATGAAGAGTTTCTCTTGACTTTGTTCACATGAAAAAGTAGCTTTCAAAGCTGTGTGAGAGCTATCTCTAGCAAAGTTCAAGCTGATGTCTTTCAGTTATTCCTATCACATAACATGTAACATGCAATGGTAACTACTGCATGTAAATGATGAGACTGATCCTTCATCTTTGGAAGTGATGCACAGGCTCACAGGTTTCAGCTACTACGCATACAGCAGGTTCAGATATTTAGAACCCAGGGAAATATCACTGAAGAATTTGTTCCGTGTTTGGTACATTTATGCTTTAGCACTAGCCAAAAGACAAAAAGCCTAGCAGTCAGTTCAGGTGTTTTATTCTGAACAAGTGACTGTTTGATTAAATACCACCTGAAAACACAGCATCACTTTTAGAGCAAGATCCCAGCCTCAGGGGAACGAAAAGAAAGCTGTTCTGTTGACTCAGATGGCAGGTTTTAGCTCAATCTCTGTTGTATTTAATGTGCTTTCCTTGCCCGTTGGCAGGGTAGGGAGCAGTGCTCCCAAGGTACTGTTCCTTCAGGTCTGAAAGCTCAAGGAAGGAAGCTCAGAGGTGCTGCATCCGCAGCTGAATATTGAAGAAAAAATTAAAAAATAGAAAAGCTTTGAGTGTTCTTTGTTTCATAAGAAACTTGGTATGCTCCTTTTATACTGTGGATAAAAGCTACAAAAATTGTGTTGTTGGCTTCATTGGTTCTCAAGCTCTTAGCAGTTTGTTTAGTGGGCAGGTGGTGGAAACCCCAAAGCTGAACCCTGATGTTTGCATCTGTGTGTGCGTGTACAGGTACACAAGTACATATAAAATGCCCTTTCTGTATTTTACTGTTATTCAATCATTTGCTTTTATGGACAGTGATGGTTTCTGCATGGATCACAGCTAGACAGTAACCTTTTAAATCAGTCATGGTGTCAAGTTTATTTTTTGAAGTAAATACTAATATCAGCCATTCCTGTGACTGCTTGCCATACAAGTCTTGTGCAGTAAGGTTGAAACAAAGCGATTTATCAACACACCCCTTCGCCTTAGCCACTTGCTGCAATGGCCGGCTGCTTTCAGCAAGAGAGACAGGTATATCCAGCTGGGACCCATTCAGGTGACACATTGCTTTTTCTCTTACATTAAAGACAAATAATGCTTCAGTACTAAATACCGTGTAAGGACACTTCGCTATGGAATATATGCTGCTTTCATTTCCTTTCCAAATCTTGATTCATTGACGTCTTTTGGTTTTGTTTCTTTTGGGGATACTGCTTCATTTGTATTCATTTATTATTTCTTACCAAAATCTCAATTTTATGAGGATTATATGAAGTAAAAGTTGAGAAAACGTCATATCCCTGTGCTGGCTTGCTCCAGCAGGGTACATTTTGAGATCTAAGAATGTCTAAAGGGTAGTTTAAATCACATCCCAGGCTATGGAGTACTGTACAAAACATTCTCCCTAGGCACAGTATTTCTTCATAAGAAAAGTTATTCTGCCTACTTAAATTCTATCTGTAGCCAAATGTTATTTGTGCTTGTATTATGCTTTCATTCCTCTTTTAAAATATTATTTCCTTTGTTCCACATGTAATTTAAACCAAACCACTATTAGAAAACAAGAGAATGGCACATAACTTCATTGTCTCTAACAGTCCCGTTATAAATCTTTAATCTGTGTGCAAGGACTTGGGCAAATAAAGCTGCTGACGAAAGGCCAGCTATTCACACAGGAGAGAGTTGCTCACCAAGGTGAGTGTTTGCAAGGTCATGGTCTCTTGCCTTTTTTTTTTTTTTTTTTTTTTTTTTTTTTTTTTTTTTTTACACCACAAAAAGAGAATTTTTTTACAGATTTCTTTTTTTTTTTTTTTTTTTTTTTTTTTTTTTTTTTTTGTACCACAAGCAGAGTAACTTTTGCAAATGTAAATTGCTGCAGATTACCAGAAATATTCTCAGTATACCTTTCATAGATGTCTCTTAGGGTCTGATCCAAAGTCAGTGGGAGTCTCCTCATTGCCTTCCACAGATTTGGGATAAAGACCCAAAGCAGAAGGAGGCTGGGGAGAAAAACTCCTTTACAGATGCAATTATGGGTTAGATTTTTTTTTTTACTTGCTAGAGTGTGATTACCAACCTGTTTCCATTCTCTAGGCAACTCTTAAAAGAGCTCGTTAGTGGGATCTGGCAGAAGGAAAATGATGTGAAGTGACAGCAGGTGTTTTCTGAACAGGAGAATCTGCTTCTTTCCAGAAAATACCCACAGTGAACCTGAAGATGAGAACTGTAAATGCTGTAATGGTGTGACAGAGCCTGAATGGCAGAGAATATAATGCTAGTCATCTTCAGCGTGCTGACCAAATACAGCACATGAGAAGAGAGAGGAGAGATCTCTCTGAATGCTTTTGCACTGAACAAGGATTGGATCAGCTCTACTCGAGTTCTTTCTTTTCTGGCTGCCTTTTGCTTACAACTTGCAAATACAATCCAGAAAACAGTATTTTCTGGTGGTTTGCAGATGTAGACAGTAGAAAATCCTTCAGTTTCTCTTCCTATGAAACATTTCCACTGGCTCTAAAACACAAAGACAGACATGTACAATTGTAACAAAATAAAAGAAAGCAATGTTTTATAAAATTGTATTTCTAAATATAGGGGTTATCTAACTTTTAAACTTGTATTATTTTTATATCTGGTGATGCTTTTTAAGCCGTGGTGAGGTTACTGTGTAAGGATCTCAAATTCTTTTTTCTAAAATGCTCTCATATGTTTGTAGATGAAAGCTGTGAAGCATGAATCCTAAGGAACCCTGGCTTCCTTACAAATGGAAGCCAAAGAGAACGCAGTGTCTATTTTTTCAGAGATCAGTCTTTTTGGATTGGTTTATCCGAGTTTCAGGACTTTGACTAGTTATGATTTGTCATTACTTAGACTTCTAACAATGGGAGATACTTTTCTGGCAGGATCTTGCTGACAAAAATTGTCTCCTTCTGTGTTGAGGGCTGAGGTTTCCTCTTCTCTTCAGTCCCGCTGTTTTTCATAGTCTCTGATGGGGCTTCTGGCTCATGGCTCACACCAGACTTTTTAAAAATCACTGTGGACAGCCAGCAAGCACTGCTCAGCCACTCTGATGTATTGATACGATATGTTCTTTTCAATGATTTCCCCTGTAAGAGAGCACCAGGATTGCAAAATGACTCTGGTTGCCCCGCTGACCAGACGCTCTGTTTTTAGAGCAGAGGTAAAGGAATCAATATGCCAAGACTCAATGTGACAAGTTAATGCCTCCAAGTGAGGTAGAAAACATGATCTGTTACTATATCTCCTCCTGGCTGAATTATGTTCAGACTGAGGGCTGAATTTCAAACTAAGCTGCTGAAAATCCAGAACAATTCTGCAACATATGGTGTGATACGGTTATTTGGTAAGAAGATATATTGGTGATGCTGACAGAGGGAGTGGGAGCTTGAATTTGAATATGGAAACAAAAGTTGGATGGGTGACATCAGCTACTTTGGATCAGTTTATAATACAAACTAAATGTGTGATGCAGCAAATCCTCCAGGAATCATGAAATCAATCAGATGGGGCAGGGAGAGAAAGGGGAGGCTTTTCCACCAGATCGTTTAGATTTGCTTGAGCATGTGGTTCTGTACAGCCATCAGCATTGACTGAAAGTCTAAAGTAAAGCAAGAAGAGAAAACCTGTGATTTATGATGAAAAGAAATTAATCCCTTTTCTGTTTCTAGCAGAAGAAATGTGAGCATCTGTGTTTTTACCAACCTTCTGTCTCGTTTCCTCCTCTTTC